>NW_027507718.1:37101340-37275391 GCF_037356315.1 Lithobates pipiens
ATACTTCTAGCATGTGAAAATAAGTTAGCTGTGCTTGAAATACTAGGCATCGCATGTGACTCAGTGGGGGAGATTTACTAAAACTGGAGCACTCAAAATTTGGTGCAGCTGTGTATGGTAGTCAAAAAGCTTAAAAAATAAATAGAAAAAAAGAACTATGCCCCAACGCTTCCATTCTGGAAAGGATTATTGAACTCGGCGTCACCATTCTATAGGCTATGTATTTGAATCGGGGCTGGGGTAGTTGGACATCTATGGCTGATACTAATGGATAGTTCTCCATTCATTGTGTATTAATCAAGTTTGTTTAATCCATCTATCTGAATCTCTGTCTCAAGAGGTTGTGCAAATACTAGTTTTCTTGAAACTGAGATGCTTTATTAAGGTTTATAACAAACTATTCTAAGAGGTTTGACATTATGAGGATGGACTCTATTATGGTTGAAAATAGAGGTCGACCGATATATCGGCCGATATTTGCCGTTTTTTAATTAATCGGCATTGGCCGATTGAGCTGATAAAAAGGCCGTAGAACAGCGGGACTTGGAAATGACTTCTGTAATAGAGTCGTCATAGAAACGTCTTTCCTCCTCTCTGGGCAGGCTGCCAAGAAAAGAACAGAAAGATACAATGTTTACACTTGAATGAATGAAATCATCTCAGTGTGTAGAGTTCTCAGTTTAACCATTTAAAGACTAAATCTTTTCTGACACTTGTTGCTTACAAGTAAAATTCCTGTATTTTCTGCCAGAAAATCACTTGGACCCCCCAAAAAGTATATATATTTTTTTAGCAGAGATCCTAGGGAATAAAATAGCGGTTGTTGCAACATTTTATGTCACACGGCATTTGCGCAGAGGTCTTTCAAATGCATTTTTTTGGGGGGGAAAAAAAATACACTAATTGATTTAAAAAAAAAAGAAAACAGTAAAGTTAGTCCTTTTTTTTTTTTTTTTTTTTTTTTTCGTCCAAAAGTTTTGAGTACTTGTTTTTATTTTATAGGCTGCTTGCACACTGGAGCGGGCAGACGTTGATGGTAAAATGTTGCTAGTTTTAGCAGTGCTTTACCATCATTTTAGCGGTGCTATTCGGCTGCTAGTGGGGCGCATATAATCCTAGCTAGCGGCCGAAGAAGAGGTTAAATGCGCCCGTGAAGCACCGCTGCCAAATCGCATTGCATGCACTTGGGCAGTGGTGCCCATTAATATCAATGGGCAGGAGTGGTGGAGAAGCCGTATACACCACTCCAAACGTGCTGCTTGCATCGCCTCAGTGTGAAAGCACTCTGTCTTTCACACAGACTGCAGGGGAGCCGTTTTGCAGGCACTTTACAGGCGCTATTTTTAGCCCAAAAGAGCCTAAAAAAAACGCCCCAGTGGGAAAGGTGTCTGTTAGGTTTTATGAGATGAAGGGGGATAAAAAATAAAATAAAAAATAAATCGGCCTAACATATCGGCCCAAAAAAATCGGCATCATAATATCGGCCATCGGCCGCCATGATTTCTAAATATCGGCATCGGCCAGAGAAAAACCCATATCGGTCGTCCTCTAGTTGAAAAGGTTAATGTCTCAGTCTGCTGGACACGCACTATGGTCTTCCTATAATCACTTCAAAAAAATTATTATGCGGTTTATGTTATTTTTACGTTGGCACTATGTGGCCAACTGTGGCCTTTTTTTATTTTTTGTTATTGCTCTCAAAGAGAATTTTAAAAAACAATGGTTGGTTGGTTAAAGTGGCTTTCATTTTTTTTAAACCTTTATGTACAGTAAATAATATATTTCTAGCTAATAGGTACTTTGGTGTTTCCTAAGGTACTACCAAGTCAGAAGACAGAGCTGCATTACTGAAAAAATTTAATGAAGAAGGTTCAAAGTACTTCATCTTCTTGCTGAGTACTAGGGCTGGAGGTTTGGGACTAAACCTTCAGGCTGCAGATACAGTCGTCATTTTTGACAGTGACTGGAATCCTCATCAGGTTTTTATCTATTTTTTTTTTTTTTTTATGTTCATTGTCTTGCACTTCTTTACTTTTCAAACTTCCATGTCCCTTTCTACTCTTTTCACTAGGCCCATATTACTGTATGAATAGAACAGAACGCTAGTTTTTGAAAAGAATGTAGTTTTGTATGTTTCTTTTATGGTATTGATCACCAGTTTTCCAAAGGTGGGAGGGTTTTCATAGGGGATGATCATGTTTTCAAGACCTTGGCAAACTGGCTTTTATGTTCTCATAGGTCATATGTCACTTTATAGAGGGGTAGGTTGCTGTTATGAGAAGCATGCTCTCCATGTGAGAAGAATAATAATATTCCTAGCGTAAAGGAAAATGTGATTAATTTTTTTTTAATGTAGAGTAAGTTGGAGGTCATCCAGAATTGCATTATCACCAACCCTCAAAGGCTACAGTGGCGAAAATAATTATTTGATCCCCTTCAGATTTTGTATGTTTGCCAACTTACAAAGAAGGGGAGGGTCTATATTTGTTATTATATGTGTATTTTTAGATGATAGAGACAGAATATCAACCAAAAATCCAGAAAAAACACGATACAGATGTTCTAAATTGAATTGCAGTTCATTGAGTAAAATTAAGTATTTGATCCCCTACCAATCGACTATAATTCTGGCTTCCACAGAATGGCTTACAGTATGTGCTCATGTGGTACACAGATTAGTCCTGTCAATTTAAGAAGGTACTCCCAATGACAACTCCTTATTTGTATAAAAGACACCTGCCCACAGAATCTTTCTTCCATTCAAACCTTACCATCTTGGACAAGACCAAAGAGCTGTCAGGGACAAGATTGTAGACCCGCACGAGGCTGGAATGGGCTACAAGACCATCAACAAGAAGCTTGGTGAGAAGGAGACAACTGTTGGACCAATTATTCGCAAATTGAAGGAATACAAAATAACCATCAATTGTCCTCGGTCTGGCGCTTCATGCAAGATTTTGCCTCATGGGGTAAGGATGATCATGAGAAAAGTGAGAGATCAGCCCAGAACTACACGGGAGGAGCTTATGAATGACCTCAAGAAAATTTAGCTGAAACTTTGAGTTATCAAGCAACAGCCAAGACACCTTAAGGCTTTAGAGAAGATCAGTAAAGAAGGGTGGACCAAAATCCCTCCTGAGATATGTGCAAACTGGTAACCAACTACAAAAAACATCCAACAAGGGTTTCTCCACCAAGTACGAAGTCATGTTTGGCTTGGGGATAAAATAATTATTTTACTCAACTGCAACTCAATTTATAACATTGTATCATGTTTTTTCTGGATTTTTGCTTGATATTCTGTCTCAATCATTTAAATACACATGATAAAAATTCTAGACCCTTAATTTCTATGTAAGCGGACAAACTTACAAAATCTGCAGGGGATCAAAGAACTATTTTCCCCACTGTAAGTTCATGTCTTATAATATGTGCTCTTGTTAAATCCATTTTTTTTTTTTTAACACTCCAGTACTACAAGTCCCTCTGCTACCATGATAGCCGGGACATGAGCAGAGTGCAAATAAAATTCCTCCTCCCTCATGGCTATGTAGTTCAGGTGGGCTTCCTGCAGCTAGGTCTGTACCTTTGTATGGATCTGAGGCTGGGGAAAAACACTGAGAGCCTGTGCCTAGCACCCACAAAGCAGTGATCATGAGTGCATTGCTCTGTAGTTTTTGTTGCAAAATTATAATAAATGCTCTTCTTTTTTTTTTTTTTTTTTTTATTATATTAATGCATTTAATAAATTTTTACAAAAGGTGGACTTGGTCTTTAAAAAAAAGGCATAATCCTAATTTATATATAGGGGTGTAATAAATTGAATGAAACCGCTTCAGATGAAATACCCTGTTTTTTCAGGAAATCACTGATGCAATTTAATGTACATGTCCTTGAAATCAGGCTAGTCATTTGGTTCAATATGTGGAATCTTACTTTGCCACCTTTTCTGGAAATTGGCATGTCTGAGGTGTTTGGTACAAAGTATTGCTGAGTAGAGACCCAGTTGATGTTGTCTTCCTTTTCTGCTCAGTAAAAGAAAAATTTGAAATTGGTTAGGCCAAACTGGGCTTTAGTAGCATGATTGAAATGCAATTAGGGAAGCCCTATACTACTCCTGAAATTGCTGGAAAGGTTTAAAAATTCTCTTGGTAAATAATTGGTGTATATACTGGATTTCAGGAGATATTAGGGATAGTAGAGTGTTCTGCAAGGTAAAGGTTTAACCAAGTCGTTAAGACAATCTACAATTGTCATTGCTCAATCACAGTGAATGATTGTTATATTTGTGGATGATGTTCACCTTGCTTTTATTTATATACCCTAGGACTTGCAAGCACAGGACAGAGCGCATAGGATTGGTCAGCAGAACGAAGTGCGCGTGTTGCGTCTGTGCACTGTAAATAGCGTGGAGGAGAAAATTCTTGCAGCCGCCAAGTACAAACTGAATGTTGATCAAAAGGTTATTCAGGCCGGGATGTTTGATCAGAAATCTTCAAGCCATGAAAGGAGAGCATTTCTTCAGGCCATTCTAGAACATGAAGAGCAGAATGAGGTATGTGTTTCCTATGTCCTATCACAAGTCAAAGGCAAGTAAGAAAGAAAATGAACATATTGATCTTCTTTTTTATTTTTTTTGCTTTAAAGCATTATTTTTGGCTTTTGGGGGGTGGTGTTAAATGAATATGAAAACGCAATCAAAGTTAATCTGTCACAAAGAATTGAACCTGAGCACACAGTTGTTAAAATGCATGAACACAGAGAAGTTGCATCATCCAATTTTTACTTAGTTGGTAAGGCTGAAGGATGGCAGTCTATCCAGTTCAACGTGCAGGTGTGTGTGCCATGATCCTTTTTCTTTTCAATTGTTTTTTTTTTATTAACGTTTAACATTGTAAATTCCAACAGTAGCATTGCATGGAATATTAGCAACAATAGTATAGATTATTTACTAATAAAACACCCGTGTGTAGTTCTTTTGTTTGCAGGGCACGTGCATCCTACTACACAATGTGGATGCCACGTACCCTTGCATAGGATAGGCACAGGTTTGCTGTAAAATGTTATAAAAAATATATATATCACCTAGCAAGCTACTATGAAAGTAACAGTGAAAAAGCATAAAGTAAAACAAATAGAAAAACATTAAGTAAATGTTTATAAGAATTCTATTAATAGAGTTAATCATTATCTGGGAATCTTGAAGTCCATGATGACCATTGTGCATTAAAGGCTTTTAAGTTATTTGATTGAGTTGCAAAGTATCTTTCATAGGCGTGTTGAGTTTTAACCCTTTGTATTTGTCAGTATTAGGAGTTAAAGTAAATTTCCATTTCGCAGTTATTGTTAAGCGAGCAGTGATGAGTATTTGGATTAATATGCTTCTAAACTGGGTTGGTACATTGTTAATAGAGAGGTTTAGTAGAGCTAGATAAAGGGTGGGTTTAATAACAAGGCCAGTTACTGAGGAAATTAGCTTAAAGACTGCGTACCAAAAGCTGCGTATATTTTTACATTCCCATAATATATGTGTAATGCTACCTTTTGCACCACGTTGTCTCCAACAGGAGATGTTTTCCGAAGGGAAGAGTAAAGATAATCTTGCTGGGGTAAGATATGATCTATGAAGGATTTTTAGCATTAATTCCCAATGATTAGTGCAATGGGAATACCGGTAGCAGAATTGAATACAATCTTGCCAATCTTTAGGAGTATACTAACCCAAGTTCTTTTCCCAGATGTTTTGATAAAATTATTTTTGTTCTGAAGGGAGTAGAGCCAAGATAAACCTTTAGGTTTATCATAGTTGGTCATCAGATAATGTTATAAGTCTTTATGCATTTCATAATGTAAATCTGAGTGGGTGGCATGAAAATGCTGCATTGGTCTCAAAACATAAGACGAATGTACCAGTAGTTTCGTGAGTAATTCTTTGTATGTCAATTTGTTGTCTGGTAACCATGGGTGAATTCTGAGATTTGAAATCAAGTATTCATAAACCTGAAGAGGTAGTTCCTCTTGACGTAATTTAGATTTAGGGTTTATCAGAATGTTTAATTTTTCCCAAGCTGATAAAGTTGCCGCTAAAGAGGGAAAATCTGGGCAGTGCCGTTGTCTATGCATCAATTTAGTTATTAATAGGGAGGCTAGGTCCCTGTTGTTCAATGTGGCCTTTTTAATTTTCACCCAAAGTTTCTCGGATTCTGATCCAAATCGTGCTTTCATTTGGTCTAGTATTGCTGCAAGATAAGTTATGGATCACTGGGAAGCTAGCTCCTCGTTTGTCTCTGGATTATTGAGTATGATATTTTAGCCATCCTTCCTTTACATATAAACTGTCTGAAAAGTTTATTAAGTTAAAAAAGGACTCCGGCAGACATATGGGTATTGTTCTAAAGTAATGAGTTTAGGCAAGAGAAGCATCTTTAAGTAAGAGCTATGGTTTAAGTAGCTTTTTATAGTTTCTAATAAGCCTGGAAAGTTAGCTTCATATGTGAAGAATGTTGCTAATTTAATTCCCAGATGGATTGAGATATTCATTGAAAAGGGAATTGTTTGTTCGACGGACACAGCGCCTCCTTAACCTTGACCATTGGCCCTGCCCATGGGCTGTCCTCAGTCAGTATATAACCCCCTCCCTGCTCTAGGTATTCAGTTTTTTTTCTGTCTAGTCAGGAGTAAGGCCCTAGCAAATTTTACTTTTTGTCTCAAGTCTTCCCCGGGAAGTTCCAAGCAATCTTGGTCTGGTAAGCCTAGAGCAGGCTTCTCCGGATCCACTGAAAAGACTCCTTCAGCATGGTCTGCCCTCACCCATTGCTGTGGTGGGGGGAAATCTTCGCTGGTTTCCAGATTCATGGACCTCCTTCGTAATCGTCAAGGGGGTCCATGAATTTAATCTTTTGGGGGTACCAAAGAAAGGGGACATAATTTGTCCACAGGGCCTGTGTCTCTCCTTGTGTGGGTATAATTCCTGTAAAGGTTCGGGTGACATCTGAACTGCCCAAGGTCCCCTCTAGCCCTGTCCAGGAAATTGCGCTACCTGGGTCTGACTCTGGAGTGAATGCTGACCAGGTCAGTAGTTTTTCTTCTCAAACGTCGGCCCCTTCAGCAAGTTTAGTTCAATGGGAAGTAACTGAGGCTCGTGGCAACCTTGCAAGGGCCTCTGGTAGAAGCCACATTTGCCCTAGTGTCACTGCGGGGCCAACACCTTCCTCTTCTGCGGTGCCCGTAAAAGTCCCTTGGAAGCTACCTCTAAAAGAGGACCAGTTGTACCGAGGGCTACGCTTCCATCCTGCTTTACAGTAGTAACTGGTTTCACTGGCCTAGCCATTGAAAGCCAGGTACTGAGAGATAGAAGTCTGTCGGTATCAGTGATTCCTACTTTTGTGAAGGCGGGGAAGTCGACTTCTAGTAAGATATACCATTGTGCGTAAAAAGCGTACATTTCTTGGTGTGAGTCCATTGGCATTCATCCTCAATCCTTTTCTGTTGCTCGGATCCTAGCTTTTCTTCAACAGGGCGTTGAGCAGAAGTTGGCTTTGGGCATCATCAAGGGCCAGCTGTCTGCCTTAGCAGTCTTCTTTAAGCGACCCCTAGCCACTCACTCTTTAGTTCATACCTTCATTCAAGGAGTCAGGCATATGGCTCCTCCTGTACGGTCTCTCTTGCTGCTATGAGTTTTAAACTTGGTGTTATCGGTTCTCCAGAAACCTCCATTTGAGAATATTCAGGAGATTCCCTTACCTACGTTGTATCATTTTAGTTAGGCTATTCGTTTTTAGGAACATTTACAGGCAGTATACAAGATTTTACCGCTCCATATTCTTGCATCAATGAATACACTCTAGGCAGGGAAGAAGCCGGGTTGGTTAGTGTAAAAAACACATCTGCGAATAGGCCTATCTTATGGTTGTGACCTGCGACATTGATCCCAGATATACTTCTGATGGCCTCTGCCAGGGGCTCCATTGTGAATATAACATTTCTCAGAGATGGCATTGGACGAAAAAACTCTGGCTGAGGGTTTAGTGTATAATGCATAAATTGCTGAAGCCCAAATTTTTGTAGGGTTGCAATGAGATATCCCCAGTGGACCCTATCAAAATCTTTTTCAGCGTCCAATGCCAAAATTACTGTGGCCGTTTTTCTTGTTTCTACTATTTTCAGGAGATTGAATAGTCTTGCTCCATCAGGGGCCTGTCTACCCTTGTCGAATCCCACTTGGTCCACTTTACCTAATGAGGTTATTTTAGCTAATCTGTTGGCCAAAATTTTGGGTTATATTTTTAGGTCTGTGTTCGACAGAGATAGGTGTAAAATTTTGTGAAGTGTCCGGCTTCTTCCCTGGCATGGTAATAATAGTGGCTTGTAACATTTATTCAGGAAAAGTGGCAGATGCGGCAATGCTTGTTTAACAGTATGCCCAAATGGGGGCAAAGGGTTGGGGAAAGGCTTTTATAGTATTCTGATGAGAAACCATCTGTGCCTGGAGACTTGTTTGCTGGTAGGACATGGATGGTATCTAAAATGTATTTGTCTGAAATTGGGGCACTAAGTGAGGTACATTTTTTTTCAGTCAGTGTAGGCAAGATCACTGAGTTGAGAAAGGCGTTAATATTCTGAACCAGTGGTTGGGGTTTTTCGTTATCCAAATTAAGATTGTATAAGTCTCTAATATTTCATAAAAGCATTAGCTATCAATGGGTGGTGTTCTATATTTCTGTTGTGGGGGTCTCTATTTCTATTCAGTTTTGTATGTTGTCGCTTCTTTATAGAATTAGTCAGAAATTTGCCTGCTTTATTACCTTGTACATAGTAAATTGCTTTTGTTAGTTTCAAATATCTTTGAGCTGAAATAAGAGATGTATGAAATTTTTGTCTGCAATTGAACTCAGAACCAATTTGAGGGGATGGGTTATTTTTATGTTGGGATTCTAAAGCTTTAAGATTTGTTAATAATGTATTCAACATCTTTGCCTTCTGCTTTTTCTCCCTTGCAGCTGTCTGAATAAGTAGGCCCCCTGCTATATGCCTTATGGGAACACCATAAAGAAGCTATAGTAGTATCCACAGTATTATTAATTTCAAAAAATTCTGTAAGTTTCTGATTTAGTTTAGTAGCGTGCTTAGGGTTAGAAAGCAGTTCAGTGTTATTTCTCCAAAGGTAAGCAGGGGTAACAGAATGTTCTTTTAAGATTATAGAAACTGGAGCATGATCAGACCACGTTATCGAGTGTATTGTAAGGGTCCGTTCACACAGGGGCAACACGACTTTTGGAGGCAACTTGGACACGACCTGAACACGACTTGGGGTGACTTACAACCCGACTTTAAGTCGCCCCAAGCCAGGCGACTTTTGCCACGGCCAATCAGAGAATGAGCTCTCAAGGGGAAACTCCACGCCAAATTTATTTAAAAAAAAAAAAAAAAAAATTGGTGTCGGTTCCCCCTCCGAGAGCATACCAGGCCCTTAGGTCTGGTATGGATTTTAAGGGGAAACCCCTATGCCGAAAAAACGGCGTGGGGGTCCCCCCCAGATCCATACCAGACCCTTATCCGAGCATGCTACCCAGCCGGCCAGGAAAGGGGGTGAGGACGAGCGAGCGCCCCCCCTGAGCCGTACCAGGCTGCGCACCCTCAACATGGGGGGTGCCTTGGGGAAGGGGGGGGGCCGCGAGGCACCAAAGCACCTTGTCCCCATGTCTATGAGGACAAGGGCCTCTTTCCGACAACCCTGGCCATTTCGTTTTTTCGGCGTAGGGGGTTCCCACGCCAATTTTTTTTCATAAATTTGGGGTGGAGTTCCCTCTTGAGAGCTGATAATTCTGTGAGTCGCCTCCGTATAGACTGAGATCCGACTTGAAGGCGACCTACATGGAAATCAATGGGTACCGGTCGCCTACATGTCGGATTGAAGTAGTACAGGAACCTTTTCTGAAGTCGGAGCGACTTCAGTAGTGTGCATTAAGACGGCTCTCATTCACTTACATTGTTTTTTCCATGTTGTCCGACCTGAGGCGACTAGGGGCGACCTGACGTCGGATCTGAGTTGCCCCTTTTGAACGGACCCTAACTGATAATGTTCTCTGTAACAAGTTGAAATCCGAAAAATTTTTAAATCCTGAATAGGAATAGTAAAGATAAATAGTAGGTAGTCTTTCAGAAGAATATACACACTTCTAAGTGTCTCATAGGTCAGCATCATTCAAGAAAGGCTGTGGCTCATATCTATGAGTGGGACGTGGGCTTGAATAGTCTGTTTTTATTGACCACACTATTAAAGTCCCCACATATTAGTGGTGAGCCTCTATGGACTTTGTCTATATGCTTTCTCATAGAGCTCATGAATGCTGCCTGTCCGTTGTTGAGTGCGTAGAGGTTCACTAAAGTATATGTAGTGTTGTTCATGTCACAAGTCAGAATTATGCATCTTCCAGGCGATTTAATGTTCGTTCGCTATTAACACACCTCTTTTTATAACTGGAGCAGTAGCAGTGAAAATGTCGGAAAGCTCTATGGAAGCATTTAGGTTGTTGGTCATGAAATGTGTCTTAGAGCTGCACGATTCTGGCTAAAATGAGACTCACAATTTTTTTTACTTAAAAGATAGATCACGATTCTCCCGGCGTAACATCATCTTTCACATTAGAACAAAAAAAAAAAAAATTGGGCTAACTTTACTGTTCGTTTTTTCATGGAAGTGTATTTTTTCCCAACAATTTGTGTTTGAAAGACCGCTGGGCAATTACAGTGTGACATAAAATATTGCAGCAATTGACATTTTATTCGCTAGGGTCTCTGCTAAAATATATATAATGTTTGGGGGTTCCAAGTAATTTTCTAGCAACAAAATATTGATTTTAACTTAAAGCGGAGATCCACCCTAAAGTGGACCTTCCGCTCATCGGAACCCTCCCCCCCTCCAGTGCCACAATCGGCACCTTTCAGGGGGGAGGGGGGTGCAGTTACCTGGATAATCCAGGTAACTGCACCCACTTCCGGGATAGCTCTCTGCGGAAAGGGGCGTAACTTACGCCCCTTTCCGCAAGTGCCCGGTCCTTCCCGCAAGTTCCCCGCTGCCTGCTGGGAAACACACAGATCCCAGAGGCAGCGGGGAGCGTCCTTATTGCGCAGCGCGATTCGCGCATGCGCAGTAGGGAACCGGGAAATGAAGCCGAAAGGCTCCATTTCCTGATTCCCATACCCAAGATGGCGGCGGCAGGACCCGACAGGCGACCTAGAGATCGGCTTCGGGTGCCGACATCGCGGGCGCGCTGGACAGGTAAGTGTCACTATTTTAAAAGTCAGCAGCTGCAGTATTTGTAGCTGCTGGCTTTTAAAAAAAAAAAAAAAACGCGGAGTCCCGGCGGACTCCCCCTTTAACCACTTAAGGACCAGCCTTGTTTTGAGATTTTGGTGTTTATATATTTAAAACAGTTTTTTTTTTTGCTCGAAAATTACTTAGTACCCCCAAACATTTTATATATTGTTTTTTTTTTCTAACACCCTAGAGAATAAAATGGTGGTAATTGCAATACTTTTTTTCACACCGTATTTGCAAAGCGGTCTTACAAGTGTGCTTTTTTTTTTTGGAAAAAAATTCACTTTTTTGAATAAAAAAATAAGACAACAGTAAAGTTAGCCCAAATTTTTTTTAGAATGTGAAAGATAATGTTACGGCAATTTAAATTGATACCCAACATGTCATGCTTCAAAATTGTGCCTGCTCATGGAATGGCATCAAACTTTTACCCTTGAATCTCCATAGGCGATGTTTAAAAAATTCTACAGGTTGCATGTTTTGAGTTAGAGGAGGTCTAGAATTATTTCTCTAACGATTGCGGCGATACCTCACGTGTGGTTTGACCACCGTTTTCATATGCAGGCGCTGCTCACGTATGCGTTCGCTTCTGCGCGTGAGCTTGTCAGGACGGGGCGTTTAAAAAAAAAAAATTCTCATTTATTTTACTTGAGTTTATTTATATTTACACTTTATATAATATATATATATATATATATATATATATATATATATATATATAGGTTCACTTAATAGAAAAAAGCATCTTAAATATGAGATCTGGGTTTAAAAAGTCCTCAGATCTCATATTTGGACTTTAACACTTGTTATATGAAAGAATCAACAAGACCATGTTTTTTTTAACGATTAATTGTGCAGCTCTAATGTGTCTCTTGAGCGTAGAACACATCTCCTTGTAGTTTGTCCATTTCTCTCCACATAGAACTCCTTTTAAACTGGCTATTTAAGCCATGAACATTTTATTGAGACAATTGACAATGTCATGAGTACTGCATTAATGAGATGTTAATGATTGCTGGAAGTCTCTTTGGTAACAAATGCAATGATATGGTTTTACCTGTAGGTGGTGCTGTAGGATCAGATGTGGACAGCAAGTTCAGATTTATGATGGTGAATTTCTCAATCATAGATGGCCAGTTTAGGATTAGGATGGTATCGTCATAGTGATCCTCAGGTACAGTTTGAACATGAAAAATAAAATTAGAAACAAAAAAATAAAAAAATAAAAAGTTGAATATATTCACAATGTGCCAAAAGGTTTAAGGGGGGTTTACGCTCCCATTGACCTAGAACAGACATCCTTATATAAGTGAGAACTGAGGCAGTTTCTATATGTGTCTGTATGGCAGGCTTATCATTGGGTTTATGCAGATTGCCATTCTGGAGATTACCTGTGCATTGAGGATTTAGAGGAGAGAGTGTCAGTATCTTTCAATGATAAATACCATCTCCTTGCAAGAGCTAGTCCATCTTCATTTGTCCTTTTGACATGAGTGCGGTTTTCTCTTGTAATGAGGATTTTTGTGGGGAAGCCCCATTAATATGGGATTTTGTGGTTTTGGAGCAGTTTGGTGAGTGTAGCCAGTTTGCTACATGCCGTCATGGTGTGTTGAGACAGGTCTGCGAATATAGAATTGCCAGAGTAGGGACTTGGAAGTGATTGATTTTTATTTTATTTTTCCTAGCAAAAAGCATAACCTCATCCTTGACGTGGAAGAAGTGGATGTGGGCGATAACATCCCTTTTCGGGCAGGAACTTTAGTTTTGGAAGGCGGTAGGCTCTGTCTACTATCACTTCCCTGTCAGGGGTATCCAGTAATATAGCAGCTATGAATTGCTGGATTTATTTCCGGAGCTCAGCTGGGGTCACAGATTCTTCTACCCCCACAGTTTGATGTTGTTCCTTCGCGACCTATCCTCTAAGTCTGCGATTTTTCTTTTTTTTTTCTTTCATAGCTTGCATGTCCCCTTCTGCGTCATTATGTACATCCACTAATTCATTATGGTCGACAGTAAACTCCCCCATTTTATTATCAATATGACTGACCCTGTCTCCCTTGGATGAGACAGTTCATCATGTCCCTGTGCAGGGACCCCCTGAGGGTGATTAACATGTCCCTCATCACAGTATCACTCAATGGTTGCACTGTCAGTGTGATCTAAATGATGTATCCAGGTCTGGTGCAGATGAAAACCCAAACACATCATTCAAAGACCGGACTGTCCGGGAGAAACCCGTATGGGTGGCAACCCTAGGAGTGCCGCCCGCGCCACTGCTGCCTTGATGCAGGCCGCGCAACAATTCAAAGGCCTAGGTGTGCTTGCCGCTTGGAAGAAGTCGGTGAGTTTCCGTAGCTTCTTCTCCCTTTTATTTTCCCCATGGCATCCAGCATACTCCCGAGTGCAGAGAGCCAATAGCGTGCCTCGGATGTTCTCTCACATCGCTGGATTAGGCTGGATGCACAGCGATATGGTTCTCTCTGAGCTCTCTTCACACAGCCATTAGCTCTGGCTGCCGGCCACACCCCCCTCAATCCTTTTCAATATAGTTGTACATGGTGGGTTTTTTTTTAAATTATTATTTACACTCCCTGCTAATACCACCCCAACTGTAAAGAAGTTCCATATCCTTGTTGCTCTAACAGTACAGGCATGCACCACTTTTAAGTACACAATGGGATTTAACTCATGCTTTTGTTGTCCTGTTCTGCACTCTGTCCAGATAAAGCACCTCAGTCCTGAGACTTGTTGACCAGAACTGGACAGCATACTTGGGATGTGGCCAAACCAGGCCTTTGTAAAGTGGTAGAATTATATATTTTTTTTCTTTTGAGCAAATACCCTTGCTAAGTCATATCCTTAAAGGAAAAGTTCACCTTTGTAAAAAAAAAAAAAAAAAAAAATGCACATCTCTTGCAGGTAATAAAGTCCATAATTTTTTATTAGGAGCCTGTAAAGCAGGGATATTCAATTAGCAGACCTCCAGCTGTTGCAAAACTACAAGTCCCATGAGGCATAGCAAGACACTGACAGCCACAAGTATGACACCCAGAGGCAGAGGTATGATGGGACTTGTAGTTTTTCAACAGCTGGAGGTCCGCTAATTGCAAATCCCTGCTGTAAAGCATTGCACCTCCATTCAGCAGATAACAGGTGCAATCTGTGGATTCTCCAGATTAAGTGTGCTCACTCTGACGTTTGAGCAATGTGGTGCGATCACAGTTTGCATATGCATGCACGACCGTGCGTGTTTGCATTTGCGTATGAGCACGGAGGGGCAGCAGTGCTGTAACTTTTTTTTTTTTTTTTTTTTTACAGACTCTTTCTTTCATCAGCTTTATTGCTATCACAAGCGATGAACAACATCCCTTGTGATAACTAAGGTAGTGACATGTACTCTTTACTGCAAGATCTGGGGGGGTTAGACCCTACCTTGGCAGCCCAGATGTTTTGGAACTACATTTCCTGTGTTGCTCAACTGCACTGCAGAGTGCATGAGCATCATGGGAAATGTAGTTCCAAAACATCTGGGGTGCCAAGGTTTGCTATCGCTGCCCTAAATCTATTCTCTGCTCTCCAAACACATTTGATTAAGCTGAGATCGATTTTGATCAAATGCTTTACAAGCTAGGAATGGCTTGTAAACAGACCAGAAGTGATAAAATCCTCATTGCTTCCTGTTTCATAGCTCATAGAAATAATCGTAGAACTGCAGTTCCTCCTTCTTCATCTCTATCGTATGCGCCCTGACCGTTGGTTAGTTGTGCACCTGGTCATTGTATGCCAGCAATGTTGTTTACAAAAAGTTAGAACTTCAAGCAGTCTGTGATTCATGCTATTTAGGTAAGCTATGGTCTTCCCACCACCCTTATTCTGGGCTTCATATATGGCTTAGCCATTGGTTTCAGTCAGAGACTGGGCTGATTTACTGAAACTGGAGAGTGCAAAATCTGGTGCATGGTAGCCAATAAGCTTCTAACTTCAGTTTGCTCAATTGAGCTTGTACATTAAATGCTGAAAGCTTATTGGTTTTTATACAGAGCTGCCCCTGATTTTGCTAAAATCAAAAACGGATTCAAAGCCGGTATGGTGTTCCTTTCCATTTGGCCTCACAAATCAACAAGCTAACGGTAGTTTTAGAAAGTCGGCTTGTAAATAAACTTATTTAAACCAATTAAGATGTCAGTGAACTGTACAGTATCTCACAAAAGTGAGTACACCCCTCACATTTGTGTAAATATTTTATTATATCTTTTCATGTGACAACACTGAAGAAATGACACTTTGCTACAATGTAAAGTAGTGAGTGTACAGCTTGTATAACAGTGTAAATTTGCTGTCCCCTCAAAATAACTCAACACACAGCCTGTCTAAACTGCTGGCAACAAAAGTAAGTACATCCCTAAGGGAAAATGTCCAAATTGGGCCCAAAGTGACAATATTTTGTGTGACCACCATTATTTTCCAGCACTGCCATAACCCTCTTGGGCGTGGAGTTGACCAGAGCTTCACAGGTTGCCACTGGAGTCCTCTTCCACTCCTCGATGATGACATCACGGAGCTGGTGGATGTTGGAGACATTGCGCACCTCCACCTTCCGTTTGAGTATGCCCCACAGATGCTCAATAGGGTTTAGTTCTGGAGACATGCTTGGCCAGTCCATCAGCTTTACTCTCAGCTTCTTTAGCAAGGCAGTGGTCATCTTGGAGGTGTGTTTGGGATCTTTATCATGTTGGAATACTGCCCTATGGCCCAGTATCTGAATCGAGAGGATCATGCTCTGCTTCAGTATGTCACAGTACATGTTGCCATTCAAGGTTCCCTCAATGAACTGTAGCTCCCCATTGTCAGCAGCAATCATGCAGCCCCAGACCACGACGCTCCCACCACCATGCTTGACTGTAGGCGAGACACTTGTCTTTGTACTCCTCACCCATTTGCTGCCACACATGCTTGATACTATCTGAACCAAATAAGTTTATCTTGGTTTCATCAGATCACAGGACATGGTTCCAGTAATCCATTTCCTTAGTCTGCTCGTCTTCAGCAAACTGTTTTCAGGCTTTCTTGTGCATCATCTTTAGAAGAGGCTTCCCTCTGGGAAGACAGCCATGCAGACCAATTTGATGCAGTGTGAGGCGTATGGTCTGAGCACTGACAGGCTGACCTCCCACCCCTTCAACCTCTGCAGCAATGCTGGCAGCATTCATACGTCTATTTCCCAAAGACAATTTCTGGATATGACGGTTAGCACGTGCACTCAATCTCTTTGGTTGACCATGACGAGGCCCGTTATGAGTGGAACCTGTCCCGTTAAACCACTGTATGGTCTTGACCACATGGTGCAGCTCAGTTTCAGGGTCTTGGCAAACTTCTTATAGTCTAGGCTATCTTTGTGTAGAGCAACCATTCTTTTTTTCAGATATTCAGAGTTCTTTGCCATGAGGTGCCATGTTGAACTTCCAGTGACCAGTATGAGAGAGCGATAACACAAAATTTTAACACACCTGAGACCTTGTAACATTGAGTCGCATGACCTCGGGAGGGAAAATGGCTACTTGGGCCTGATTTGGACATTTTCACTTAGGGGTGTACTCATTTTTGTTGCCAGCGGTTTAGACATTAATGGCTGTGTGTTGTTATTTTGAAGGGACAGAAAATTTACACTGTTATACAAGCTGTACACTCACTACTTTACATTGTAGCAAAGTGTAATTTCTTCAGTGGTGTCACATTAAAAGATGAAATATTTAAGAATGTGAGGGGTGTACACACTTTTGTGAGATACTGTAAATGTGCAGATGGAACAAAATGTTATCCTTTAGTTAATAAGTCCAACTGTTAAACAAGGGATGAGACACATTTATTACATGTGCCAGAGTATTTTTTATAACTCTAAGTCAGACTCAGAACAAGCATGCAGGCAGAGTAGCCAGAATTTATAATCGGCATGTTACCGTATATACTCGAGTATAAGCCGAGATTTTCAGCCTCTTTTTTGAGGCTGAAAGTGCCCCCCTCGGCTTATACTCGAGTCATCGCTGTCTGCCCGCTCGATCAGCGTGTCGAGCAGACAGACAGCGGCCATTCTATAATTCAAAAGCCGCGCCTCCGGCTCCGCCTTCGCCTGTGATAGGCGGAACACTGAATTTCCCAGCAGCCTGTGTTCCGCCTATCACGGACATCGTATCATCCTCGTACTACGGACGAGGATGATACGATGTCCGTGATAGGCGGAACACAGGCTGCTGGGAAATTCAGTGTTCCGCCTATCACAGGCGAAGGCGGCGGCGCAGCTTTTGAATTTTACAATGGCCGCCGAGGCGCCGACGAAGAGGGCACGGGACGGAGGCAAGGCAAGGCACGGCACGGGACGGGACGGAGGCAAGGCACGACACGGGACGGAGGCAAGGCACGGCACGGGACGGAGGCAAGGAGGCAAGGCACGGGACGGAGGCTCGGGACAAAGGCTCGGGACACAGGTAGGCTGGACACACACACACACACACACACACACACACACACACACACACACACACACACACACACACACACACACACACACACACACACACACACACACGGATGGATGGATACACACACACACAGGGATGGATGGATGGATGGAGACACACACACACAGGGATGGATGGATGGAGACACACACACACAGGGATGGATGGATGGAGACACACACACACAGGGATGGATGGATGGAGACACACACACACAGGGATGGATGGATGGATGGACACACACACACACAGGGATGGATGGACGGACACACAGGGATGGACGGACACACAGGGATGGACGGACACACAGGGATGGACAGGCATGTCTCACCCTTGGCTTATACACGAGTCAATAAGTTTGCCAGTTTTTTTGGGGGTAAATTGGGGGCCTCGGCTTATATTCGGGTCGGCCTATACTCGAGTATATACGGTAGTTTTTGGTTGCTGGCTTGTGAAGTACTGCAGTTTTGCAACTAGCATTTTCAGAAAGGGAGATATTGAATTTTGGCCTACATTTTTAACTTTCCTCTTAAATTCTTTTCTATTTTCAAAACTCTGATTTTGTGGCCAAATTAAAACTTGATCTGTCTCAGTCACATAATCTTCAGAAACCTTGGCTGTTTAATAATAGTAGCCTTCAAAGATTCCAATACTATTTCTTATTCTGGGGCGTTGGGGGCGTCAGCGGTAAAGTGCCTCTATTTTTAGCGGCAGTAAAGCGCCGCTATTTTCTGTCATTTTTGCGGCACTTTTTGGCTGCTAGTGGGGCACTTTTAATCCTCTGCAAAATGGCCAAAAAAGGGTTAAACGCGACGCTGCCCATTGATTTCAATGGGCAGGGGCATTGTAGGGATCAGTGTGTACACCGCTCCAACAGCGCCTCAAAGATGCGACTTGCAGGACTTTTTTTGGTGTCCTGCCAGCGCACCTCTCCAATGTGAAAGCACTCGGGCTTTCACACTGGAGAGGTGTTTTACAGGTGCAGATGCAGGTGCTATTTTTAGTGCTATAGCACATATAAAGTGCCTCAGTGTGAAAGCAGCCTTCATTTATTCAAATCAGGAAGAGTAACATTTGTTGCAGCATTTTAGTAGCTTCCATTGTAAAATATAAAACACACACTAAACTCTTGAGTCTTTTTGTTTAAAAAACACTTTTAATCATTTTTTTTCTTTTCTTGTTGAGCCATGCACAGCCCACATATTTGAGGAAGGCATGGCTCTGTAGCCTTTCTGCTTTTCTTTGAATCCTGTCATTCTCCACTGCAAATTAACAGATGATGTTGCTGCCTAGAGCAGATAGTGCATATGTCTGCATGCCAACTTGTTTTTCTACACGCTAATGGGGGTGACAACCTGACCTGCAGTGGCATCATTTTGCATATTACATTTATTCTCTGTGATGCAGGGATATTGATGTTTCTACAGCACTTGGACCTTACATAGAAAATTGTCTAAGTGTCTGGTTTCTTAGTTATGAGCTTAATATACTGGCATTTACACACAATTCTTTTCTCATCATTACTTTGAGTTGTTTAAAAGTATTTTTAGTCTCCAGACCATTATCCATCTGTCTTGAATTAGTGTGAATCTGCAGATTTAAAAAACGTTGCATGAATGAATGAATTCATATCCCACCTGCTGCCGCAGCAGCAGATGGCTTATAGTTCTCAGTGGACGCTGAGGGCACTGATGAGCGTCTTCGTGGTGCATGCAGTGGGTGCAGGCTCCTGTGAAAAGGAATAAACATACATTTTTTTTTCTTGCAAAAATGTGTGCATTTATAATTTTGTTTCACAAAGGTGAACTTAACCTTTAAATCTAAGCAACTAAATAAATTAATTAAAATTCTTTCATCCATACTTGATCAGTGTATAACCCCATATCAAATTAAACATTTTCAAGCGGGTTCAAACCTTAGGGATGTTTTAGTCTTCGGTCACACTGAATCCAACTTTGAAATTGTGCACCTTAACTTGAGGCTGCAGGATTTCAAAGTCGCATGTCAGTGAGGAAGTTTCAACTGAACTTGAAGAAAAAAAATGAATTGGTGCGACTAGTCGCACCTATTTGACCGCTTCCATTTCCATCTAACTATCAAACTATCAAACTGCATGACAAGTTGCACCAGTGTGACTGGGGACTTACAAACACAAGTAACAAAATAAGTAAGAGTTGGCCATAGGTGTGCAGTTATCAACCTGATTATCATAAGTAAGGACATGTCTATGCCTTTTCACTGCTGGGACCCACCACAGTACTTTCAGTGAAGAGTGTTGGGCAAGCAGGTATCACCAAAAAAAAGGGTATCTAGCCACTGATCAATATTGAGATCTCCTTTGTATGGTTTGTGTTTTTTGTTTTTGTTTTTTTGTTTTTCTCGAATATTACTAACATTTTAGTTCTGCTAAGCTTCCTCAAGATGGCGCCATTTAGACACAAATACTCTACTGCACTGTAAATGTGCTCACAGGCAACAAACAACAAATGCATATTGCTGCTTTTGCAGGATTAGAATAGTAGGGTTAAGAATATGTTTTTAAAACTATTCATGTAGTATTGCCAAAAGCTTGTACTTTGTGTTTTAATATAGATAAATGGCCGTGCTACCAATTGTGTGCCTTTATTGGCCACACTTATTCAAAAGATATTGCAAAATTAATCATCATTTTATAATAATAAACCTAAAAGAATCAGAAAATAAATATACAGGGTTTGCCATTTTTTTATTTTGTTATTTATCACAATGTAGCCAAAGACATTTTTATTAAATAAACAAATAATTCTGAGGACCAAACCTAAAATCTAAAAATATAAAAATATTACTGAGATCAATTTCCATCTTTAAAAACTTGAAATAATAACAATAATGCTGAAATAGGCAAGTGATTATGCTATGCTTGCATTATTTTGTGTATTCTTTTAGGACTATATCTCGGAATCCTCTCAAGGAAATTACCTTTCCTGTCGGCATAGTAGATCTAGTACAGTGATTTCACTGACATTGAAGTTGTATAGCTCTACCTCACATGTAGTGATTGGCATCTGTCTGTAGCGATCGTAATGGCTTTGTCTACACTTGTTAAATAGGCAAGCTTGGCTCCCAGCAGAACAAATAAAATTAGATTTGCATAATCACTCAGCTGAGCAGATTTCAGATTATACTTTTGTGACAGGAAACAAGATGCAAAAGTAATATGCCTGGTTAATATAGGAATATTGAAACTTATGTATTTGCTTAAAAACTAAGGCCGGCGCTTGAAGGGATATGGATTTGGACCACGGTTCATTAAATGGGTGCAACTGTTGTACCAGGCGCCCACGGCCAAGGTAGTGGCTAATGGCTGGCCATCTCCAATGTTCGACCTCAGTAGAGGCACGAGACAAGGCTGCCCTCTATCTCCACTATTATATGCCTTGGCCGCGGAACCCTTGGCCGTGTCCATCCGAGCTGACCCAGAGATCAGGGGATTGAGCCATGGCGCCCTAACTGAAAAGATCAGCATGTATGCTGATGACACACTGTTATACCTGGCAGACTCGGGCCCCTCTCTACATGCGGCTCTCCAAACAATTGAACGGTTCGGGACTTTCTCCGGGCTAAAGATCAACTGGGGGAAATCCCAAATTCTTCCACTTGACAGCTTCCCACCGACCGAATTTCAGGGCAGTTTGCCATTACAACGAGTCAGCATTATCAAGTACCTAGGGATATACGTATCCAGATCACCAACGGATTATATACATTTAAATTTAAGCCCTCTAATTTCCCACGTTAAATCCAAACTACGGGCCTGGGCCCGTCTACCACTGGGGGTTTGGGGCCGGGTAAACCTCATAAAAATGGTTCTGCTACCCAAGATCCTCTATGTTCTCTGGCACTCCCCGACTTACTTACCCTTGAAGCATTTTAAATCCCTTGAGGCCCTTCTTAAACCTTTTGTATGGGGTAACAACAGACATAAATTAGCTTGGCAGGTGCTTAAAAACCCCACGGACCTGGGGGGCATGGCCCTTCCCGATTTTAATCTGCATTACATTGCGGCACAATTATCCCAACTGTACCATATAGACAAAACGGACAGAGGGCGGTTTCTCCAGCTGCTGTGCCCGGGGTGGGCTCGACGCACCGAAGATTCAATCTACCCGCTGGCGATGGGCCTTGGTGGGGCGGGCCTAGGGGACAACAGACAGACTTTGTTATACCATTACAGACGCATATGGGACTTGGCTTCTGTCAAGCTGGGGATACCACTCTATAATGATTACACTCCATTATGGCATAATAAAACTCTGTCAGAATTCTTACAACTTCCCGATGCAGACCTTTGGTCTACTTATGGTATTCTCTATATGCATCAATTGTTTGTTGACTGAACCCTTAAAACCTTTGCCACGCTCAGAGAAGAATTCTCACTCCCCAGCTACATGCTCTTCCGATTTTTACAGGTGAGACATGCGGCCCGGGCTCAGTTTTTAGAATCCATCCCGCAGTCAGCCACTAATGCACTAATGGCCATAATCAAGAGTACTGACCCCCGCAAATTAACTTCGTCCTTCTATGACATGCTCACTACCCCTGCTTCCACCAAACTGGCACATACTCTCAGGCCCCGGTGGGAGAGAGAGGTGGGCCCTTTGGAGGATGGGGAATGGGAGGAGGCTTTGGAATCCTGCAAGGCTGTCTCACCCAAACTTGCGGACATACTGACCCAAATTTATATTATTCACCGGGCGTATCTCGCCCCCCTTCGGGTTGCCAGATACAGAAGCACTCAATCTACCCTTTGTCAGATGTGTGGGAGTGAGGTGGGTACGTTCTTTCACTTAATCTGGTCATGTCCTAAAATACAAGGCCTGTGGGCGCAAGTTATAACATTCCTGCACGATCACATGTGCTCTCCGGTCACATTGGACCCGAAACAATGCCTACTCGGGGTACTTCCAGATACTATAGACAAATACGCTAAGACGTTCCTGCATGAGACCTTGTTTTCGGTGCGGAAGGTCATTGCCCAGAGGTGGATGCGGCCCGCACCCCCCGGGCTGGCAGAGTGGAAGGCGGAGGTCAATAATAATTTACCATATAAAAAGGTTGTGTATATTAACAGGGGATGCCCGGCCAAATATGACAAAATATGGGATCGTTGGTTACAAGACTCCGATACTTGTACGTAAGGCACTTTGAATCTATGTTGCCAGTTAGATGGTTTGCCCCTAACTGTGTGTTCTGGTTTGGGTCTGGCTGACCCACATGGTCGGGACCAGCTACCACTCTCTCCCTGGTTTTTGTTCCCTCTTACAAATGTTTGTTATTCATGACACCGGTTTTGAACCGGCTGTACTCTACTTACTGTACACCCTTCTGATACCAATGTCACCTTGGCTGTATGTAATAATTTGTATGCACTTTTTCTTGTTTTAATAAACTTGGTTATGCAAAAAAAAAAAAAAACTAAGGCCAGCCATAGACAGTTCGAATCTTGGCTGAATCAGATTTTTGTCTTCAGATTTAACAAAACCATATAATATGAGGTCAATCCTTAAGAGTTTCAATTTGTATGCAATCAGGCAGGCCCTTGTACTACATGGTTTTGGTAAATCTGAAGACAAAAATCTGCAGAAAATCTAATCGTGTGTATGGGGCCTTAGGCTGTGGAGTGGTGTTCCAATCCCTGACAGTCCAAGAAACATGGTCAGTGGAGGGAAATAAGCTCCACATCAACATCTTAGAGCTCAGGGCAGTTCTGTTGACCCTGCAGCACTGAACACGCCACCTAAAGGGACACCCATTTAGGCTGCAGTCAGACAATGCTTTGGATGTGGCCTACATCTCCCATCAAGGGGGCACCAGAATTTTGGCTGCAATAGTGGACGACTTGAAAGCTGGTTACCTTGCTGCCATCACCCGGATCAAAGAGAATGGGCCCTTCATCCAGATATCTTCGACCTGATATATCAAAAATGGGGGTCTCCAGGTGTGGACTTTCTGGCCTTCAGATTTAACAAACCACCAGTGTTTGTTGCCGGAACCAGGGATCCTCTAGCTCCAGCTTCAGATGCCATGATAATCCTCTAGTCTCTGTTCAGGCTAATTTATATCTTCCCTCCAGTTTGAAGCCTACCTTGATGAAAATAAAGCAAGAGAATAAAATGGTAATCCTAATTGCACCAAACTGCCCCAGATGAACTTGATACACAGACTTATGCTGACTTCTAGCAGACAATTCCTGGCCTCTTCCCAGCAGAGTAGACCTGCTATTTCAAGGCCCTCCTATTCCATCCTGCTTCTCTGGCTTTAATGAGATGGCTGTTCAAGCTCCGATCGTAACCATTTCACTGCCAAGTCAGTACGGTGTAAGGACCTCATATCTCCCTCTCCTACAAGCAAATGGTCTCTTCAATGACCATAAACTTTTATATCAATATTGTTCAGCAGACTCTGCGGAACCATTCTATAACTCCAACAACCCGCTGATCAGAGTTATTAACCCTAAATTTGACTGCCTCCACCCATGCCGCCTCTTCCCTGTCCGTCCCACTGCACCTCCCACTGCTCCCTTCAATCTTAAACTGCCCTCTCCTATCCCCTTCACCCCCCCTTCTCTCCCCCCCCCTCTGAAAACTGGACCACCTTAGCCAACATCCCTCCTCTTCCATTCCTGCCGACTTCAGGTGCTGCATGGGGGTGATCCTGATTTGTCGTCCCCCCCCCCCCCCCGGTCAGATCACGCCCGTACAATTGATATATGCAACGATCACTGCTATATCCACGGACAGCTGATCATTGTAACCGCAAGTGTCATTTTCTGAATGAATCGAATCTCTATACAGATTCCTTATTCATTCATGTAAAGTGCTTCAGAGAAAGGGACTATGTTTAGTCCATTTCTCTGTCTCAAAAAAAGAGTTATGGGGGTTTCTTTAGCCCTCTATCTTAAGTAAAAAATAACTTTTAAAAAAAAGTGTAAAACGTAAAAATCTTTTTTTTTTTTTTTGGAAGATTCCCCAGGTCCACCCTCTCCACGGTGGCTGTCCCCACCCCACCGCACTGACCCCTCCATGGCTTCCTCAGCTTCTTCTCCCAGCCAACCCATCCATCCTGATTGACCAGGAGGAGAACCCAGAAGACAATAGCAAATATTAATTTGCTATTGTCACAAGTGGGTGGGTTTGGGGTGCAATGCTCTGCACCCCGAGCCCAACCTTTTTCAAGCCAATTAGAGCCTAATGATGTGGCTTAAAAAAAAAAATGTATGCAAGTGTATGAGTTAGTGGGGGCAGCGTCCCACAGCACCCCTACCCCTTTCACATGGAGCAGACATTGTTGAGCAGATTTGCCTACTCAGCGGGGGATCTATCTGCTCATCCCCGCTGAGCAGGCGGATGATAGGTCTGTGTCGTCTTCTCCACTGATGCAGACACTGACACAGCTCGCTATTCTCTATGGGGCGGTCGACTGGAAACGGACCGCCTGTCCAGTTCCATCAGATACCATCCGATCTGCTAGATGGATGAGGAATGGGATCCCCATCCCTCTGTTTTTAACGGACTGGACTGGATCGGATGCAGGCGGATGTAAATGGACACATGTCCATTTACATCAGCCTCTCCATAGAGAACAGTGGGTGGTCCGATTGGGCCTGCCTAAAAAATAGACAGGCAGATCTGATTGGTGTGCTTGTGTGAAAGGGGCCTAAGGCCTTGTTCGCATGGGCAATACACAGCATACCTTTACAGGGATGCACAGGTGTTCCCATGCATTTCTGTGCGGGCAGTCCCTTTTGATTTTATTTGGGATGTAGCAACTGCATGAACACAGCCGTTGCTCCCAATTTTACATCCATGTAGGTCCGCATGCATGTCTCTGTGCTCACACTGTCTGCGTTCAGGGTCATGTACCCACACGGATGTCAGATTGGGAACAGCAGCTATGCCTGTGCAGCCGTTGCATCCCAATTGACATAAATGGGACTGCCTGTACGGGGATGGAATATCTGTACATCCCCGTGTGGGTAAACATGGCCCTCCATGGGCATACATTTTAGTATGCCATATGTGAACGATTCTTTAATAGCAATTTAGCAGAAATTTTGTAAGTTATGTTGTGTTTATGTGCACTATGAATGATTTTTGTGCATTTTTAACGTAAAAAATTGTTTCGATAAACATTTTCGTAAATATTGTGCTACCTTAAAAATCATTAGCACCTTCTTTTTATTCTACTGGCCATGTGCTTTTATAAAACATATGGTTTGGGTGTTCTTTTACAAATTCTTTTAAGCTGTAAGTGAAAAAGGAAAACTTTCAGATTTTCTAAAACGTTTGCGTACCTCCAATCTTCACTATTTCTCAAAAATGCACAATTTAAAATGTATAAATATTTATTTATTAAATCAATACACGTTAAGCTTTTATATTTAGTAGGAATTTTGCAAAATTTACTGTGTTTTTATTGTTTTGATAAACATTTGTGCAAATACTGTGGGGTCTAAAAAAAATCAGCACCTTCTTTTTATTCTACTGATCACGTGCTTTCAGAAAATATATGGTTTGGGGGGGTCTTTGACAAACTCTGAAAGCTAGAAGTGAAAAATAAAAAAGCATAGGAAAAATTGCAAAAATGGTCTGGCCACTTAAGTAAAAAAAATGGAGCAGAGGGCCTGGCAGCAAAAGGGTTAAAGGAGAGAAAAATATATTCACACCTGGAAATCCTTCTTTGCCTGGTGTGAACACAGCTAGTCCTAGAGATCCTGCTGTGCCTTGTATTCTGGCCTTCCTACCTACAAGCAGGTCTTGACCAGAACTTGAACTTAAGCACTCCCAAAGGTCAAGTCTTGGCCATATCCGTTCCTGTTCTAAGGCCTTTGACATCACTTTCTCTCTTGAAAGAACCTTTCTTTTAAGTGAAATTTCACCCTCTCCTCTCCATCCTTCCTCCATTCCGCTTCCTGAGCATTTTTTTTTTCTCTACTTTTTTCTAGTAGAAAAAAAAAAAAGGGTTTGATCGCACCTCCAGTACTGTGCTCAATGAGCCTCCTGGGATATGTACAACACTTATCCTTGGAGGAGTTAGTTTCAGTCACGGAGGAGGACCTAGCAGTGTGTAATAGGGAAGCTTGTCGCTGAACCTAGAAGAGCTGGAGGGCTTCCCAGTGACATCACACAAACATGGCTGCTGAACCCGAGTGCCAACTACTGCTGGATCTGCTGGGTGGGTGTGAGAGTATGTGATCTGGGAGGGACCCACCACCAGGTAAGCAAAGGTTAAAAAAAAAAAAAGGCGTGGGAAGATGAAGATCTGCTTTAAGGTGTATTTCACATTAAAGGTGTTGTAAAGGTTTGTTTTTTATTTTGTAAATGGGTTCCTTTAAGCTAGTGCATTGTTGGTTCACTTACCTTTTCCTTCGATTTCCCTTCTAAATGTTTTTTTCTTTGTTTTCTTTGTCTGAATTTCTCACTTCCTGATCCTCTTCAGTAAGCTGTTCTGGCTGACTTAATGCCACTCGGATGATGGTGTGAAGTTTACTGAGGAGAAACAGGAAGTGAGTAATTCAGACAAAGGAAAAAAAACATTTAGAAGGGAAATCAAAGGAAAAGGTAAGTGAACCAACAATGCACTAGCTTAAAGGAACCTATTTAGAAAATAAAAAACAAAGCTTTTACAACCCCTTTAAGCCCCCCTTGCAGCACACTGTGCTTCCTTGGGTTCTCAACAGGGCAGAAACCACATTTGAACCTATCGGGGATTGTCCCCTAGAGGATATCTATTGCAAAGTAGCCTTTTTGCTCACCATCACGTCTGTCAGACATGTTCCTGATCTGGTGGTCCTTTCCTGTAAAGGTTTTTTTCTCGTACTTTATAAAGACAAGATTGCCTTGCGCACAAGGCCATCTTTTCTTTCAAAGGTAGTTTCAGTATTCCACCTCAGTGAGTATGTTCTCATTCAATGCGTATGCCCTGCTCCTAAGCTTCCAAAATAAATCTATCTAGATTAGAGTAATTACATTAGAGTATACCTTGAAGCTACTGATTAAATCAGAGGGACGGATTTGTTTTGTCCTGTCCTTGGGGACCTTGCAAGAGAGATACCCTTCTTCAAAGTCCACCACCACATGATAGATATGGAATCTGGTTGCAAAAACTGGCAGTCTCAAATCTCCTCCTGCACTTTTCCTGGGTATTTCAGCACCAAGTCTCCATAGCTCAGTTGTGTAAGGCTGTAAGTTGTGTAAGACCTGGTCTTCTATTCCACTTGGTAAAA
Source organism: Lithobates pipiens (assembly GCF_037356315.1). Classification (NCBI taxonomy): domain Eukaryota; kingdom Metazoa; phylum Chordata; class Amphibia; order Anura; family Ranidae; genus Lithobates; species Lithobates pipiens. The sequence continues at coordinate 37,129,440 of NW_027507718.1, forward strand.
CGTTGAAAGAGTTTCATGTCCAATCTTCTCCTGGTACAGCTTATGGCTGCAAGTTTCTTGCAATAGCACTTTGAGCTGGGTATTTCCACCCTTTTTGTGTGGGCCTGTTGGCACAGTTATGTTTGCCTCATTGTTGCCCACCCTTCTTATTTATTGCTTAGGGTTCCTTGGTGTATAAATCTTTTTTTCCTTTACGGTACGATTTAAGATAAGAGAAATTTTTTAATTACCTGTAAATTTCATATCTTAAAGTACAGGACAGAGACCACCCTTCCTTCAATTCCTTGGTTTACTTTGCAGCATGAAGTAGAATTATAAGGGAGGTGCCCAGGGGGCATGTTCTCAAAAGCCTAATCCTTAGTACAGTGATATCCCCTGCTGAGCTTTTGTGTTTTGACTGGGGGACAGCCCTTTCGCCAAAACACTGTGATCAGTGCTCTCCACCATTGTCTGAGGGCCCTGTTCGGGAGCCGATCAGCTGCTGGTTTTCCAGACCAGCCGGACCAGCTGGCATACAGATGGGCCGAATGTCAGCTGGTCTTTATTGAACCAGCCGATGGCGGTCAGCTTTCGGCCCGTGTGTACGAGGCTTAAGACAGTATCTCTTCACCTGAAGGCACATGTTTATAACCCATGGTGTATGAATAATCTGCCTGTGTCTTGTACTGTACTCCTAGATAGGAAATATACAGGTAAGTCAAAATAGTTTTTTTTTGTATATTTCAAAATGAATTCTACATAACATAAAAAGCTGTGTTTGCAGAGAGGGACTTTATACACCTTCAGTTAAGGCACAAAGTAAAGTATAATGGCAAAGTCTGTGAGGAGCCAGCCTGTTTTGACATCACTGCACTGTTTTCTTCACCATGGAACACTTAATTAATAAGAGACTAGGGGCACCCTAGTCAGATGGTATGACAAGTGCTGCCTGCAGTATGGTGGCAGGATACACGGCAATAGTGTTTTTTTGGGGGGTTTTCAGGGCATTTCCTTTCAATGCGGCATAATTAGGAAACCAGTGTAATTATTAAGCTGGGGTGTTTAGGGGGAAAAAATAAACATTTTTCATTATTGAAAGGTAACTGCTACTGTCTGTATGGATGTTTAGTAGTGAGGTTTTTACATTGCTAAGACTGTGCTCCTGTCTAATATAGTGTTGTACTGATTGACCTAGAGCCAAAAGAAAGATGAACTTTCAGGAGATAATTGCCAAGAAGGTGCCAGCCAGGTTGGTGGTTTCAATGGCTTCTGCAGTGCTCAGTCTTTTGCATGTAGCACTTGTCATCCATACATATGTTGTCCTTTTATTTGCATATTGCGTTATTGGCTGGGGCAGTCAAGGTGATGTACAAGTCGTATTGCAAAATGTGCTGATGTAATTGGCTCTAACAGCAGCAACAGCTTACGTTTCTTTCCCATTTTTTTTACATTTTCATTACACTGTTTCTCTACCAATTTTTATTTCTAACATGATTTTTTTTTTTTTTTTCCAAAATCATTTTTGCTAAAATTGTCTGCTTACTTTTTGTTGTTGAAATGCAATCATTCTGTTTGCATAAACAGGAGTACAGCTGATTTCTTGGTATGAAAACAATAAAACGCCGGTTAGAGCTATCATGGTAATTCATAAGTTATTAATGGAGCAATATTTTTAAAGCTGTTAGTCTTGAATGCTAGTATAGGTTTTTTTTTTTTTTTTAGGTTACAGGATACTTTTGTAATTTGAAAAGACAAGTTTGGTTTCTAAACCCTTTTGTCTATGTTGAAAATGTTATTTTTTAAAATAAATGGCTATAGAAAATAGCTTATTTTAGACTATAACTACAAGGTAAGTAAATTATAGCACTGTTTTTTGATTATCGTAAAAGACTGAATACATTAGAGTGGGTTCATAGATAGTAGAAATCCAATAGAACCCTCTAATCCTCCTATATGTTCCTTAGTCAAAGGGTTTGAAGAACTTGTGAAGATAAGTTAAAGTGGAACTAAACCCATCGATTTACCAGTTTCACAAAACCGTTACATGCCTGGCACGTGCCGGGAATGGAATTGTCACATTGGTTGTGCTCTCAACCAAACTGTCAAAGCATCAAATGGCTGGTGTCATAACTGATCTCAAGTGCAGCATCTTGGCAATTGAAGATCAAACAGAGGCCGAGATGGCAGCTTCATTGGCAACTATACTAAGGTGTAGTTATGCTTTTAGGTCTCATTCACATCATATGTGCAGATTTCATTTGAGGGAGACATGAGTTTACCTCAGTTTTCATGCGGGTCAGTTGTGTGCCCTAATCACAAAAATGTTGATGTCGTGTCCGTTTTTTTCCCTTGCAGAAAACTGCATACACATTGCAGATTCCTGTGCAGAGTTAACAGGGCACATATAGAACAATTGTTTTTGTTATGCCCTTGCCGAATGTGTGCAGAAAAACTGACGTCTCTGCACCATGGTATGAACGAAAGCTTTAAGTTTTGAACTGCTGATGATTGTAATAATACATCTTTACTCCCCAATTCCCTTAAACCAGAGGTCTCAAACTGGCGGCCCTCCAGCTGTTACAAAACTACAAGTCCCATCATGCCTCGGCCTGTGGCATTCATGCTTGTAACTGTCAGCCTTGCAATGCCTCATGGGACTTGTAGTTTGGCAGCAGCTGGAGGGCCACCAGTTTGAGACCCCTGCCTTAAACCATATACTTACTGTACTTCCATTATAATATGTTAAGAGATATATAATTGTATGTGAATAGTGCAAATGTAACATGATATAATTCACTGATCAAAATTATTATAAGTTCATCCACTATGTAGTGCCCTTTACTACTTGTGTAGTAAGTGAATAAACCTCTAATCTCAGTGAAATATAGTGCTAATGTTTCCAAGATACAACCCCGATAGCAGAAATCTCTCACTGGATCTGACCTCTGATATATAAAGAGGACAGAGTTGTATTGCAACATTCAATGGACAATACACTTCCAAGAAGCCCAATCATGGAAAGCCCAGAAAGAAAGAGACATAAAACATATCCCTTTTTAAAGGGGAAGTAAACCCTGATGGGGTTCCCTGCAAAGGTAAAGCATAATGGGCTACTATGCATCGCATAGTAGCCCATTATGTGTCACTTACCTGACACAGGAGCCAGCGATGTCACTGCTGTCCCCTTTGCCACGGAGCATCCATCTTCTTTCCGGGTATCCTGGCTCCAGTGCTGTGATTGGCCGGAGCCTCAATAACATCACTCCCACGCATGGGAGCTGCCACTAATGGCATATCGCCGATAGCAGCGGCATACTCAGTGCGCCTGCGCGCCGCTGTCTACGACGCATGCGCCGTAGACAGCGGTGCTTGTCTTTTTGCAAATTTCTTGGACCTACAGGTAAGCCTTAATCTAGGCTTACCTGTAGGTCAAAGTGGTCTGTAAGGGTTTACAACCACTTTAAAAAGCTTTCAAATCAAACTGCTTAAATTGTGCTTCCAAAGAAACTAGAACAACTGCATCTAATATCTCTTCTATTGATTCATTGTATATTTAGGTAGAGCACATAACGTATTTATTGGCGTATAACACGCACCTTCATTAAGAGGGAAGTTTCAGGAAAACTTAAATTTTAAATAAAGAACTTTGAAGCAAAATAAGGGTCAGTGCCCATCAATGCAGCCTCACCAGTGCCCATCAATGCAGCCTGATCAGTGCCGGATTACACAGAGGGATCTCCTGTTTACTCGGCTCTCGCAGTCAGACAGTCTTGTCTCCTGGATCCTATGATAGACAGCACACTGGTCCAATGCCGAGACATGTGACATCTGTCCTAGGAGCCAGACAGCGGGTCTGTGTGTGACTGTGAGCGCCGAGTAAACAGGAGATCCTGACTCGCTGTAATCCAGAGGCACTCTATCCACTCCCCTTCCGAGGCTGCCCAGATAAAATATCGGCGTATAACACACACACACACACTATTTTCCCTCTATTTTCAGAGGGGAAAGTGTGTGTTATACGCTGATAAATACGGTATTTTTTTTTCTTACTGGTTACTTTTACCTCTGTACTAAGGTTACATAGCTAAGATCCAGCAGTCTATTTACGTGATTGCAGACATAGCTTCATTCCCCTGTATTTTGCAAAACCTCCCTTTCATGCATAGTTTTGTGAGTTTAGAGACCTGACAAATATCTTGTCCCAACTGTTCACACGTTTAGACTTCAGGCCATGTAGAATATGCTAGATGGGCAGCTGGCTGCGCAAGATAAGTGGCAGTTTGAAAATGACAGCCCATTTGCAAGTATGTTATGTCCCTTGAATTGGTTTAAATGCATTTGTGTGTATGTTTAAGACCTAAAGGTGGCCATTGATTTGTGTTTTTGGTCATTTAACTGCAAACAATACAGCTAATGAACGCTGGCATTAGTTTATCACGTAAGTGCAAAAGTTGTCCATAGACATAAGATATAATTCGCACACATTGTGAAAGGCAATTTTTTAACAGCGGAGTGAAGATGCATGCTTTTAAAGCCCCCTCCTAATCCTGGGCAAAAGTGGGATTTGGTCACTGCTAAAGCAGCTGGTCATTTCTCTATCTTTTCCTAAATGCATACATGAAAGGAGAACCTATTGCCCGACTCTAGGAAATTGATCAGACATGGCAATAATCATGTAATGTCCAAGGGTGCTCTAAAGTGACCCTGTTCCTTACCCATGTAGGACAAAACGACAAGTTCACTTTAATGCTTATAGCCACTTAAAAATAAATTTCTTTCTCTGCAGCTGCTAAGTTCTCCCCAAGTAATAGTGACATATCTGACACGTCTACATATATGTAGACGTGTGTGGACAGTATTTTGCAACACTTTCCTTCCCAAATGATGGCAGCAGTGGTGCTTGGCAGATATCCTTATAGGCACCCCTTGTTTGTTATGTGGGGTTGGGGAGAAGAGAGCCTTTGTTCCTGTGTAATCGCCAGGTCATGTCTTGGTGCTAAACTTCAAGGAAAAGTAGTGGGGAGTGCAAAAGAGTGGTGCACTGGCATTAAAGTAGACCTGTTATCAATATTTACCCATGCACCTTTTGTATTGGCCAATTTACATTCTCTGCACATAACCAATACTGTGTTCTGCATGTGCTGGGGACATGCCAAATTCACTATTTTGAAGTCCCAGCTTTCTAGTTTTTTTTTTTTTTTTTTTTGTTTGTTTTTTTTTAGTTGGCAATAAGACCCTCCATCCTTTTGAACTTTTCAAGCTGTGTGTTAGCTTGACTATTAAAAAAAAAACATTAACTTTTGACCTTTTTTATTTTTAGAAATTTATATATGTATATATTTTCTAATTGGTTTCATGGTTTTTATTTGTGGGTTTGTGTAGGACATTCACATGATTTTTGGACAGCCATGAAAATCTTAGTATGTGTATATGAAAAAAATAAATAAAATAAATAAATAAAATAAAATATATATATATATATATTTAATATATATTACACACACGTGCATACCCCAAAAGGGGGTCTTGCAGGCTATAAAATTGACTTTTCCTAACTTATTAATTTATTTTTATATTACTGTATTCACCAAAATACAGGTGTTTTATGTGTTTACATTCTGGTGCAGATGCCTTTGCACTGATATATTTCTCACATCTCTGTTTTATATATGCTTCTTTAGGAGGAAGATGAGGTTCCTGATGATGAAACTCTAAACCAGATGATTGCACGGCATGAAGAGGAGTTTGACCTTTTCATGGTAAACAGATTGGAAATTGCATTTAGTGTGGCCTCTGCAATATATGAAATTATGAGATAACGTTGCTGTCTGCCATGCAGCTATTCATTAGTAATTCTTGCCAAATCGTTCATAATTAAAACATGTTACAACACCATGGGTCAAAATGACATTTTATCAGTAGGTCTGTTTTAGCCTAGACTGGTAAGATCAGAGTAAATTAAATTATTATATGGTAGTTCTTGCTCTTAACACAAATTTGAGAGTCATGAGACAGACCATTTTGGAGAGGTCTCAGTTTTTTAATGGTAGAGCTGTTGAGTTCTCTTGGTAAATAACCTTTAATAAAATATGTTTCTATGCAAGAACACTTAACATTGCCTTGACTTTTAACCCAACCTTAGTTGGGTTACATCACATACTTGCACATCAGTCTCTCAGCACAGTGTGGTTGTTTCTCCAAGCTGAGGCGCTGTGAAGACAGTACCCTATATAAAGGATATCATCAGCTTAATTAGCTGATGATTGGCTTTAGACATTTTTTTTACAATCTAGCCAGCTGTTTGTTCTTTATTTTTATTTTTTCTTATGGCCATCCACCTGCCATTGCATGGCAAAACCCACTGACCGCACTAGGTCCGAGAGGTATGGAAAGCTCCCATGATGTTAAAATGCATTTAATGCTTTGCAACAGTTTTTTCTTTTTATTTATTTTTTTATTACTGATGGTGTTGTATGTTAAATTACTTTTTAGTTTTGAACAATCTGGAAATCTGTCTTGCGTGCAACCTTACTTCTATTTTCTTTCTCATGCAGCGAATGGATCTAGATCGCCGCAGGGAAGATGCCCGAAATCCAAACCGCAAGCCACGTTTGATGGAAGAAGATGATCTCCCCTCTTGGATCATCAAGGATGATGCTGAAGTTGAACGTCTCACCTGTGAAGAAGAGGAGGAGAAAATATTTGGCAGAGGATCACGCCAACGGAGGGATGTAGATTATAGTGACGCCCTTACAGACAAACAATGGCTCAGAGTAAGTTTGAGTGCTTATTTCTAGTGTTCTGACGTGGTAGCGAATTACCCCATGTGTTAGCTTTGTAACTCCTTTAAAAATTTGATAGTGGGTACCTTCTAGGAAAAATCTAGACTTTACTTTAAAACAGAGGTGAGAATTTGGAGGATGTTCCATATTTATATAAACAATAAAGCTGCTGGTTAATTAGAAGCTGCCGCAAATGTACATAGGGAATATGCTTCCACAACTATGATGCCTTGAGCCTTGTTAGTGGTTTTTGCAGATGTTGAGCTGAAATACAGACCCCATCATGATTTAATTGTCTGAAAGAATTTGTGTGGTTTTAAACTATATCTTTATTTTCCAAAAAATCATCCAAACACATCCGCTAAATGGCCCCATAATCTATTTTTCTTCAAATATTTTTTTACTGTGTTTTTCTGCCTCCTTGTAACATCTTCCATGAGCTCATAGACCCTTCCCCCCCCCCCCCTTTTTTTTAATTTTAATTTTTCTTCCTTCCATTTATTAGGAATGAGCAGTGCATGTTGGTTTCAGTCATGTACAGTGCTCTTTACATGCTACAACCCCCTTAGTCTATCTCAGGAGCAAGCAAGTGATGGGGGCTACTTTCCTACATACAGTGGGATCGTGAAGAATTAATGTAGACACCCGCATTTCAAGGGTTTCTAAATTTGCATTAACAAGTTTATCTAATCTTTGAAATTTGGTTATTGTGGAATAGGTGGTAAAAGGCTAGATAAGTTTCCTTGTTGTCTTAAAACTTTAGATAATTTTGTCGTATAATAGTTTGGGGTCTGTTCATAAAAAAAAAATCAGTGTGAGAAAATACTGGGGCAGCTGGTGATTATTGGAAGTAAACCCATTACACAAAAGTTATGGCAACAGCTGTTCAAATGTTTGAACCTTTTGTACAGGAAATGGACCGTTTAAACAAAACTTACTGTTTGTAAAGTATGCTGTTATAGAAAATATTGCTGGTGTAGATATTCTCTTACTGCTGTCCATGTTTTCTTTAAAGATTAGTAGATTTGTGAATGAGTTCAGACGTCCCAACTGTTTAGTCTGCGTTTGAGATGTTTTTGCCTTAGGCCTTGTTCACCCAGGATGGTTTGAACTGTGCCCTGTGCAGGGCCGTGTTTTACCAGCATGGAAATGCACAGGTGTTACATGCATCCCCGTCCTGGCATGGGGATGCACGCTGTCTATTGGGACACAGGCTGCACAGACACAGCCACTGCTCCAAATGTGACATGTATCTGGGTTCACAGCCTGAATGCAGCCTGAGTGAGTTCAAGGACACACACCAACACAGATGTCATACTAGGAGCAGTGGCCATGTCTGTGCAGGCACTGTGTCACAATTGGTACGAAAGGGACTGCTTGCACAAGGATATTTCCAGTTCTATTTCAGTATAGGTTTAAAGAGGAAGTAAACCCTGATGGCACGGGAGCCGCCACTCGCGGCATATCGCTGTTGACAGCGGCGCGCTCAGTGCGCCTGTGCGCCGCAGTCTACGGTGCATGCGCCATAGACAGCGGTGCCTGTGTTTTCGCAAATATCTCCTAAACCGTGTAGGTTTAGGAGATATTTCTTAGACCTACATGTAAGCCTTAATCTAGGCTTACCTGTAGGTCAAAGTGATTTGTAAGGGTTTACAACCATTTTAACTACTAATAGATAATAACTGTGTTTGGCAGTAGGTGTGATAAAAGACTCGCAAGGAATACCTTTTTTCTCATAGCTGCTTTATCAGGTTTTGGTCAGGAAATGCACTTGCCTTCCATTTGTTATAGTACACCTGTATTCCTTTATAAATGGCTTTGTTGATGACCAAAAAACTGCTTATTGGAATCCTGTCCAAATTCAGCACAACAGTAGTTTTGCTACTTTGGATAATTCAGTTCCCCAGAACCTGGGATTTTCTTCTAGTATCTCTGCAATTTGCTCCCACTGGAAGATGTAGCTGTACCCCTCTCACTATTCCTCAAAGAAAATTCAGCTGTGTACAGAGGAAGATACAATGTTGCAAAGTATTTTTAAAGCTGAACTCGGACTTTCTTTTCACTAGAACTAATTGGAATAATCAATCCCAGCATAGATCATACCTGTGTGTGTTTCTCTGTTGTCTGCAGATTAGGGGTCAACCGATCTTGTTGTTTCAGGGCCAATACCGATTTTTCGTCCGCCTTTCACGCTGATATCCAGTGCTGATATTCTGTACATCACCATCACCTGCCACCCAGATGCAGCGTGTCACTTGTCACGTATCGCCTGCCACCCAGATGCAGCGTGTCACTTGTCACATGTTGCCTGCCACTCAGATGCAGCGTGTCACGTGTCGCCTGCCACCCAGATGTAGCGTGTCACTTGTCACGTGTCGCCTGCCACCCAGATGCTGTCGCCTGCCACCCAGATGCAGCGTGTCAATTGCCACTGTCGCCTGCCACCCAGCTGCAGCGTGTCTCACGGTCGCCTGCCACCCAGCTGCAGCGTGTCTCACGGTCGCCTGCCACCCAGCTGCAGCGTGTCTCACGGTCGCCTGCCACCCAGCTGCAGCGTGTCTCACGGTCGCCTGCCACCCAGCTGCAGCGTGTCTCACGGTCGCCTGCCACCCAGCTGCAGCGTGTCTCACGGTCGCCTGCCACCCAGCTGCAGCGTGTCTCACGGTCGCCTGCCACCCAGCTGCAGCGTGTCACGGTCACCTGCCACCCATATGCAGCTTGTCACATTTGGAAAATGTGAATATTGGCCCCATATAATCGGTCACTCTGATAATTGGTCGACTCCTACAGCAGATCCCCTGATAATCTGGGTTTAGTTGTGGCTTTGTGTCATGTGACACTCTGTATAACCTGCTGATAGATACTGTACCTTCCACAGCTACTTCCTGCAGCAGCTAGAGTCTATAACACTCCCCTTTGTAGTCTTTCAGACTCTGCAAATGATGTAACTTTATTCACAGCTCTGATGGTGGGACGGATTGGCTACATCCTATTTAGCATTCATTCACTCCCAGTCACACCTGGAGGAGGAGTCCAAGCCTCCCAAGTCCCATCCCACAGATCACAGCATTATTTAAGAAGGAAACCACTTCATAAACACACCATACACAGCCTGTTCTGAAAGCTAACTGTTGCTGCTGGGCTGGATTGAATGGATCACAATTAGAATTCAATACTGCCCAGTTAAATATGCTGACCAATGTGAACAGGGAAAACCGTTTAAGAGAAACCACTAAAAAGAATAGGGTCTGGGAAATAGCCCCAGGGATTGTATGGGCATGGTAGGTAAAGCCAGACCATACAGAAGTATTAAAAAAAAACATTTATCGAAAAAACATATAAAAAGATATACAGAAATGTGCAAATATTTATACAGAAACAACAAAATTACACAAATGTTAAACGGCAACGATTGACTGATATACACATAAGTTCTAGACCTTTAATCAATACATTTGGGTTGACTACAGGTCTAGACATTGTGTTTATCAGTCAATCGTTGCTGTTTATTATTCGTGTCATTTCTTTGTTTCTTATAAATATTTGCACATTTCTGTATATCTTATGTCTTTTTATATGTTTTTTCAATAAATGTACTTTTTTTATACTTCTGTATGGTCTGGCTTTACCTCCCATGCCTATACAATCCCTGGGGCAGCTTTCATTTGCAAACCAATGTGAACAGGGGAAGTCCCATAGCCTTTCCTCTGTAGTCTTGCAATAAGCCCTTATTCTTTGGCATGCTGCACAACATGAATGACACAGGAGCAGTTATGACACATTTAGGCCCCTTTCACACGGACGATCCGTTCAGGCGGACCTGAATGGATGCTCCATAGAGCTCTATGGAGCATCGGATGTCAGCGGTGACATGTCCGCTGACATCCGACCCGCTCCGATGCAAAAAAAATGTGACGGAGGAAAAAGCTATTTTTCCATCAGTCATCGGATCAGGTGACGACAGACAGTGCAGTCCGTCGTCACCCGATCTCCCATAGGGGAGAGCGGCGCTCTGACAGGTCCGTCCCTGCGAGTGTGCGGAGACGGACCTGTCATCTCCCTGCTCAGTGGAGATCGATCCTGCGATCCCCGCTGAGCAAGCGGATATCCACGGGGTGGATCAGCACTGATCCGCCCCATGTGAAAGGACCCTTACACCTTTCATCACCCACATGAAGGCCCTAGAAAAGCCCACAGTAACCGTAGGACCCACTCACATCAACCCCCAGAGCTGGTATAAGTGACTTCCATAGCCTGCTCTGAAACTACAGAGGCTCAAAGGATTGTGGACATGTAGTATCAGGACTGGAAAAGGAAGGAGACAGGAAGTCGGAGAACTCTCAAATTCAGCCAAGAGGAGGAGTAACATGCTCAAAGGGAAAGAGGTGACCCCTGGATGCCGCACATCTAAGGTAACCTGAAAAGGTGGATGGTGTGGCAACTTCAACCTGGACCCCCCCCCCCCGGGACTTAGTCACGGGGAGGAGTGACATCAGAAACCCACTATATACACCTAAGGAGGTAAGTTGTACACAGACTGACAGTGGGGTTATGATTCATTTACATGCACAATACATCTGTTGTTTTGGGGAGGAAAAGCTGGAGTTCTTTAGGACCCGCGCTATAGCCAACTTGAGACCCGCGCTATAGCCGAATGACGGCTACAGCGCGGATCTCCTTTGCCGGGACTACGTCTATTGACGTAGTCCCGTGCACGAGCGGCCTGCGCGCCCCCTAAGGGGCGCGCGCGCCGCGCTCTGTGATCGGCGAGTCTATGAGACTCGCCTGATCACCGATCCGTGCAAGGGGTCGATCTCGACCCCTTATCACGTGATCAGCTGTCAGCCAATGACAGCTAATCATGTGATATAACGGAGCCGATAATCGGCTATTATTCCTCCTCGCGCTGACAGCGCGAGGAGAAAAAAAAAAGCCGATCACCGGCGGCCGTGATCGGGACATCAGTCCCGATCACGGCCAGCCCTGCCAGTGCCCACCTGCCCCCTCATAACTAAACATATTTAAAAAATAAGTGCCACCCGGCAGTGCCCACAGTGCCACCCGGCAGTGCCCACAGTGCCACCCGGCAGTGCCCACAGTGCCACCCGGCAGTGCCCACAGTGCCACCCGACAGTGCCCACAGTGCCACCCGACAGTGCCCACAATCTGCCTCAACAAAGGTGCTGCACCCCAGTGCCAAATATCCGTGCCCATCAGTGTCATCTACCAGTGCCCAGCAGTGCCACCTATCAGTGCCCATCAGTCCCATCTATCAGTGGTACCTATCAGTGCCCATCCGTGCCACCCATCCGTGCCATCTTATCTGTGCCCATCGGTGTCGCCTTATCTGTGCCTATCAGTGCCCACCAGTGCAGCCTATCAGTGCCCACCAGTGCAGCCTATCAGTGCCCACCAATGCAGCCTATCAGTGCCGCCTCATCAGCGCACTTCAATGAAGGAGAAAAATGAAGTGTTTGCAAAATTTTATAACAAACTATTAAACATGATTTTTTTTTGCATTTTTTTTTGTTTGTTTAGCAAAAAATAAAACTCCCAGCTGTAATTAAATACCACCAAAAGAAAGCTCTATTTGTGGGAAAAAAATGATAAAAATTTCATTTGGGTACAGTGTTGTATGCCTGCGCAATTGTCATTCAAAGTGCATCAGCGCTGAAAGCTGAAAATTGGTCTGGGACTGAGGGGGGTTTAAGTGCCCAGTAAGCAAGTGGTTAAAAGAAAAAAAATTGATTCGGTTTGTACTGGACTCCTGGCCAGTTACTACATCCTTGTTGTTTATATACAACCATTAAGTGCTGCTGTTATATTTTTGTAATAACCACATACAGTATCTCTCAGCCGTGAGTACACCCCTCACATTCTTTTAAAAGTTTTATTATAGCTTTTCATGTGACAACACTGAGGAAATGACACTTTGCTACAAGTAAAGTAGTGAGTGTACAGCTTGTGTAACAGTGTAAATTTGCTGTCCCCTCAAAATAACCAAAACACAGGTCTAAATCGCTGGCAACAAAAGTGAGTACACCCATTAATGAAAAGGTCCAAATTGGGCCCAAAGTGTCAATATTTTATGTGGCCACCATTATTTTCCAGCACTGCCTTTAAGTGGATGTAAATCCACTCTCATCATTTCTAAACTACTTCCATAGTGCTGATGTATAAGGGTCTAGGTCTGGAGACATGCTTGGCCAGTCCATCACCTTTACTCTCAGCTTCTTTAGCAAGGCAGTGGTCGTCTTGGAGGTGTGTTTGGGGTTGTTTATCATGTCGAAATACTGCCCTGCGGCCCAGTCTCCGAAGGGAGGGGATCATGCTCTGCTTCAGTATGTCAGAGTACATGTTGGCATTCATGATATCCTCAATGAATTGTAGCTCCCCAGTGCTGGCAGCACTCATGCAGCCCCAGACCATTACACTCCCATCACCATGCTTGACTGTAGGCAAGATGCACTTGTCTTTGTACTTCTCACCTGGTTGCTGCCACATGCGCTTGACACCATCTGAACCAAATACGTTTATTTTGGTCTCCTCAGACCACAGGACAGGATTCCAGTAATCCATGTCTTTAGTGTGCTTGTTTTCAGCAAACTGTCTGCAGGCTTTCTTGTGCATCATCTTTAGAAGAGGCTTCCTTCTGGGACGACAGTCATGCAGACCAATTTGATGCAGCGTGCAGCGTATGATCTGAGCACTGACAGGCTGACCCCACACTCCTTCAACCTCTGCAGCAATTCTGGCAGCACTCATATGTCTATTTCCCTAAAGACAACTTCTGGATATGACACTACGCATGTGTACTCAATTTCTTTGGTTGACCATTGCGAGGCATTGGAACCTGTTTTGTTAGACTGCTCTATGATCTTGGCCACTGTGCTGCTGCTGCTGCTCCATTTCAGGGTCTTGGCAACCTTCTTATAAAATTCCGTCAGACTTTAGAAATCAAACATGTTTCAAATTTTTCCGCCGGACCCAGTTCCTACCGAGAAATCCGCTCGTGTGTATGCTAGTCCAACGGACAAAAACCGACGCGAGGGCAGCTATTGGCTACTGGCTATGAACTTCCTTATTCTAGTCCGGTCGTACGTCATCACGTTCGAATCCATTGGACTTTGGTGTGATTGTGTGTGGCCAAGTCCGTTCATTCGGAAATTCCATCAGAACTCTGTCAGAGCTCCGCCGAAAGTCCGTCCGGACTTAGTCCCTCAAAGTCCAGTTGTGTGTACGCGGCATTAGAACCATGTTCGATTTTATTCTTGTGTTAAGGTGCACCAGTCTTGGATAGTATGCCTTTACACTTGCCTATCCTAGCAATGGTGCCTCCGAGCATCCCCCTCCCTTAGTCAGGCTGACTTTAGTGTTGTTATCCCTGATTTGTTTCCAGTCTCAAGGATATTTTTGTGCATCTTTTATAATATTACTCTCTGAGGTTTGACTCTCTCCCTAGATATACTGTGTGAGATGGGTTGTCTGTTCAGGAAACCTCGTTCTGATCCTAGTATCATCCCTCCTAGTTTCCAACGAATGAAAGTGAACAGTGAGGGGAAAAAAGTATTTGATCCCATCGCAAAACATGACTTACTTAGTGGCAAAACCCTTGTTGGCAATCCGAGGTCAGACAGTTCTTGTAGTTGGCCACCAGGTTTGCACCCATCTCAGATGGGATTTTGTCCCTCTCCCCTTTGCAGATCCTCTCCAAGTAATTAAGGCTGATGTTTTGGTAACTTGAACCTTCAGCTCTCTCCACATATTTTCTATGGGATTAAGATCTGGAGACTGGCTAGGCCACTCCAGGGCCTTAATGTGCTTCTTCTTGAGCCACTCCTTTGTTGCCTTGACTGTCTGTTTTGGGTCATTGTCATGCTGGAATTCCCATCCATGACCCATTTTCAATGTCCTGGCTGAGGGAAAAAGAGGTTCTCGCACAAGTTTCGACAGTACATGGCCCCATCCATCGTCCCTTTTGATGCGGTGAAGTTGTTTTAGCCCCTTTGCCGAAAAACACCACCAAAGCATAATGTTTCCACCTCCATGTTTGATGGCGGGGATGATATCCTTGGAGTCATAGGCAGCATTCCTCCTACTCCTCGTAACACGGTGAGCTGCGTTGATGCCAAAGAGCTAGATTTTGGTCTCATCTGACACTTTCACCCAGCTCTCCTCTGAATCCTTGTTCATTAGTAAACGGTGATTTCTCACTCATTCTCTTGATCATAGAAACTCCATGAGGTGAAATCTTGCATGGAGCCCCAGACTGAGGGAAATTGACAGTTATTTTGTGTTTCTTTCATTCGTGATTTATCGCACCAACTGTTGTGACCCTCTCATCAAGCTGCTTGACAACAGTCTTGTAGCCCATTCCAGTCTTGTGTAGGTCTAAAATCTTGTGCCTGACATGCTTGGGCAGCTCTTTGGTCTTGGCCATGGCGGAGAGATTGGAATCTGACTGATTGCTTCTGTGGACAGGTGTCTTTTATACAGGTAACAAGCTGAGATTAGGAGCACTCCCTTTTAAGAGTGTTCATAATCTTAGCTTGTTACCTTTTATGGAAGACACCTAGGAACCAAAAGTATTGCTGACTGATAGGGCATCAAATACTTATTTCTCTCAAAATGCAAATCAATGTATAACTTTTTTGAGATGTGTTTTTCTGGATATGTTTGTTGTTATCTCTATTCACTATTAAAATAAACCTACCATTAAAATTATAGACTGATCATTTTTGTCAGTGGGCAAACGTACAAAATAAGCAAGGGATCACATTTTTCCCTTACTGTAAGTCTTGGGCCTTTCATTGTAAACCAGCTGCTCTCATTTTGTGGACCTCTTTTGTCCATGGTTTCCTCTGAAAATGTGTTTCTCTGGGGTCAGACTTTTTTTTTTTTTTTTTTTTTTGTCAGGCAGTTGTCTGGCATGCGCTTATTGCCCATTCAGATGGAGTCATTGCCCTTGGTGATTTTTTCTGTGCTGGTATGAGCAGCAGTCTAATCATCCAATTCAGATTTTGATATTCATCCTGGCAGTCTTGTATTAAAGTGGAGTTACACCCAAAAATGCAACTTCCACTTTTTGGAATCCTCCCCTCCTCCAGTGTTACATTTGGCACCTTTTAGGGGTGAGGAGGGAGCAGATACCTGTCTAATGCAGGTATTTCATCCCACTTCCTGGCATAGATCACCGCGGTGACCTACGCCACTTCCAGCGCCTACTCTGTTCTCCCCTGCTGTCTTCTGCGAGACAGAAGACAGCAGGGATCAGTGAGGATGCGCAGCACAGTAGGGAACGGCGATTTGCGCATGCACAGTAGGGAACCAGGAAATGAAGCCGCAAGGCTTCACTTCCTGATTCCCTTACAGAGGATGGCGGCGGCAGCAGCCGAGAGCCGATGGACAGATTGGCTTAGGCTTCCGACATCACTGGCTTTTTTTCGGTGTACCTCCGCTTTAAAGTGGTTGTAAAGGCTACAGTTTTTTTGCCTTAATGCATTCTCTGCATTGAGGTAAAAAAATCTTTCAAGATTAGACCCCCCCCCCCCTCCAAAATACTTACCTGATCCTGATCCAGTGCTGTGCCGAGAGCAGCATTGCTGCTGTATCTGTCCTCACTTGACATGGGAGGCAACAGTGGGAGCCATTGGCTTTTGTTGTTGTCAATCAAATCCAGTGAGGATTGGGGGAGGGGGGGTGAGGCACTTTGTTCTATAGAGCCTGGCACAGGAGCAAAACCACACTTCTGTCCTCATAGCAAGTGCTTGAGGAGGAGGAGCGGACAGTGTTGGCAGGGGGGACCCGAGAAGAGGAGGTTCACGGCTGCTCTGTGCAATACCATTGCAGGGGGCATGCATGAAAGTATAACATGTTTTTTGTTTTTCATTAAAAAAAAAAGCCTTTAACACTTAAGTGGTTGTAAATCCTTACAGAACACTTTTGGCTACAGGTAAGCCTATAATAAGGCTTATCTGTAGCTACCCAGGATATCTCCTAAACCTGCACAGTCCCCTGCACGCGCCAATGTGATCAGCACATGCGCACTGAAGCAATGGCATGTCAGTGAGTGTGCCGTTACCGCCGGCTCCCACGCACATGCAGGAGTGACGTCATTGCTGAACCCAGAAGTAACCAACGGGAATGAGGTACAGGCACCACAGCGAGGGCTTCGATCTTGAGTATTGCATAATGAGCTAGTATGCTATGTAGGGCTCAAACAACTAATCAATTAATCGACAACTAATCGATTACGAAATTAATCGATTACTATTTTCATAATCGATTAATCGGCCAGTAACATAATGGGGTTAAAAAACAAAACTAAAATGAGCGCTTTATAGTACAAAAAGAGCAAATAATCACTACTGTAAATATTACTTTCACTGTTCTACAGTAAAGAAATGAACCCCTTACAGTAGTGATTATCTGCTTTTTTTTCTACTATAAAGGGCTTTTAACCCCATTATGTTACTAAACATCTTAGACCTGGTTCACATCTATGTGTTTATTGGTGCTTTTTGCAGAAATGCACTACAGTTCATTTACATGGTTTCCTATGGGACACCTTCATATCTGAAAGTGTCAGGGACTTTTAACGCAAAATGGTGCTTTATTTGTTTAATATACTTCAATGGAGAAGCTGCAGAAAAGAATGTAATGCGTTTTTGCAGCAATTTGTGTTTTTTAGTCTGCCCAAAAAAAATGCAAATTGCAGTAAAATCACGTGCGCAAAAATCAAAACGCATAGCAAAAAGTACTGCAGAAACAGATCAAAAGCAAACTGAATAGGTGTGCACTGAGCCTTATGCTGGCCACACCGATCAATTTTTCAGATGAGAATATTCAGATGAAAAATCTTTGTATATTCGCTGAATGAAAGAATTTTGTTTGAAATTTTCACTTATTTTTAACATTCAGTTTTTAAAATGAATGTAATTTCTGAACGAAAACCGCATACACTGTCTGAAAATTCCTTTGACTAAGAAGTTTTCTGTTATTTCCAAATTTTCCCGTCACTGCGGTTGAAAATGAACGTCAATTTGACCTACTACTTTTTTTTTTTTTTAAGGTTATTAACCGATTAATCGGTTAATCGAAACAATAATCGCCCAACTAATCGATTATGAAAATAATCGTTAGTTGCATCCCTAATGCTATGCATACTAGCTCATTATGCCTTTGTCTTGCAGGTGTTTTTTATTTTATTTTTTCCAAAGTGGGTTTACAACCACTTTAAGGACTATTCCTAGTTCCTTATAGCTCTGTCAGTGGCTGTTGACAACCCCTCAGCTGGACTGCTTTTGGACGTGTCCCTCAATTGACAGTGTACATATTTTATGTGCTGTTTGCTCACAAAACTGAGGCATGTTGGGTACAGTAACCGTTTTCTGTTTGCTTTTTCCGAAAATGTAGCCTAAATATTTCAGAATTCCTGTGTCGCTCAATGTACTAGAAGAAATGGACTTTATGATAGTAAAAAAAAGTTTATTATTCTAAAATTGCTGAATGAATTATACTGTGAACAAATATTGTTTGTTTATTTCACATTTGGTATTTGCAGCTTGTTTGACAATTTTTCAGAGAATGGGAGAGGAGCCCAGACAAATCTGGTAGATAGGAAAGAAACATTGGCTGTAGACTTAGCAGCAAATAAGCATGAGAAGGAGAAGACTTTGAATACTTTAGAGTTAATTGCATTTTTTTTTAAACAACTGTTATTTGAAAGATGGATTTTTATTTATCCCATCGTATTTTTATGTAATTTGCATGATTTGGGTAGGATTAGAAAACTAAAGAGAATTTCAAAGTAAGTTCTATTGACCACCTGCTTCTGGATTCAGGACATCATTAAATACCTTTTAAGGCCTCATGCACACGAGACGCTGTTAAACGCGTGTTCAGATGCAGTTGGACACTTTTTTCAACTGCCCCTGAACTCATTCAATGTTATCCTATGTGTCCATGCACACAGTCTAGTTTTTTGCCGCTTTTATGCAGTTGTGTTTAACCTCGTTTTTCCAGAAGCAAAAAAATTGGTTGAGACACAAAAATTTCCACGTTTCAGACGCAAAACGCGGCATTTGGGTTTAGCCGCGTTTGCATTTATAAGCGTTTTTGAAGGAACCCAATTTTTTGGACCTGAAAACTCAGAAATATGATCTGAGAATGACATTTTGCGACCCGACTTTGGGGGCCCATATCTTGGGGCCACTTATTGCCAGGAACCCCAAATTCGGTATGCAGACAGGAACTAGCACTACAACATATCCAAATTTGAGGTTCCTATCACAAAGTGACCCTGAGATAGGGGGCCCCAAAGTCGGTCGCAAAATGTCATGCACTTTTCTGCATCACAAATAATGGCCTCAAAGTCAACTGTGACCGTCTGCGGCAATGTAATTTGGTCATTAGGGTTGGGTGTTATGGTAAGTGGTTATCCGTTAGGGTTATTGTTTAGGAATAAGGGTTGGATTAGGGTTAGGGTTGGTTAGGGTTAGCTGTTAGGGTTAGGGGTAAGGTTAGTGTTAGGGTTATTGTTTAGGGTTAGGATGAATGGTTAGGGTTAGGATTCTGGATATTTTAATAAGGCATTAAAAAATATTATACTACCATATACAGCAGCAAATTATTCAAATATATTAATCAATACATATTTCACGATAAAAATATATTAAAAAATTGGCCAAATAAATTTAAAACTATTATAAAAAAAATCTATTTAACATAGATTTGCTTTTTAATAAAACAATTTGAAACTAGAAAAAATGAATAAAAAAATATATTACGATAAAAAAAAAACTATTTTAATATTGTTTTATATTAGAAATAATGAAAACATTTTAAAAATTGCCACAAGAAAATTTTAGATATTTAAAAAAATTGGATAATTTGCTATAAATAGACATTTTTTTTTTTAAATAAAGGACAGAGAAAAAAATTAATCTGTACATCTATAGATAAATATATTTTATAAATATATACACATACCTGATCGTTACCAACAGACGTTTCTCTGGTGACACACCATATTGGAGTCGACGAATGTCAGACCAGGTCGTACTTTTTCTAAGAGCAGATCAAACGTGACAATGGACATCCGGCTAAAATTAAAAAAACTTGTCGGGGTAGGTACGCAGCTGCACATACATGTTTGTGAAATATCCAATGGACATTCGCTGTCCCATCAACGGATGGGTCCAATATCGACGAGCTCTGACTCTGGACCTCTCACGAAATTTGCGACGACGTTGCTGTCTCATCAAGAGCAACATCAGGAGCATTTCCTGACATATATTCAATATGGGATCCATTTCAAAATATATACCACAGAAAGAGAGGCAAATGCAAGTGTACAACTGCTCTCTATGCTGCTGCTGCTCACTCTGATCAAAATAGCAGAAATAGTTAAAAAAAACATGCTTTGAGAGCTTGGGGAGGGTCTACATGATATCTTTCTAAACGCCTATAAACGCAAACGCGTCTAAACGAAGCATACAAAAGGGGCAAAACGCGCGTTTCAGCTTTTTTTGAGCAGAGTTTTCACCTGCGTCTTGTGTGCATGAGGCCTTAAAGTGTCCATCCAAAACTTTGTTTTAGTTTGAATGGGGCAATTATTTGGGTTTTATTGCTATCTAGGGCTCCAATAGAGAAAGTTTCCCCTCACTTACTGTCCTAGTAACAGACTACACAGACAGAAATAAAATTGTCTTTTTAGTAGAGTAGGGGAAGGCTAGAATCCTTGTCAGCTTTTTATTTGTGTGTTCCTTTTGCAGATTTTCCTTCGCTTCTGGTCTGGCAAGTTCATTGTTACTGTGATGAGAGTAGGGGAACAACTCTCTAACGGTGCTACAAGTAGCAGTTAAAATCTAGCAAAACAAAATTTTGGCTGAACATGCACTTAAAATAATGCATGTATGAAGGCCACTCTTCAACAGAAAGATATGGTAGACTTGAAGATCCTACTCATTCTTTGCCAACACCTACAGCAACAGTGACTGTACACTTATTGCACTGTTGTGTTAAAGGATAACTAAAACTTTGTTAAAAAAATAAATAAACCTGTTATACCTACCTCCTCTGTGCAGTTGGTTTCGCACAGCCTGGCCCAGATCCTCCTTTTCTGGGGTCCCTCAGCACGCTCCTGGCTCCTCCTCTTCTCAAATGTCCCGTTGGAGAAGCACTCTCCCTCGGGGCACTCATGTGGGCACACTCCTGTGTCCTGAAGCTGCGTCTATTGACACAGACAGCAGGACTTGGCCCCGGCTCCTGCATCATTGGATTTGATTAACAGCAGCGGGAGCCAATGGCTGCACTGCTATCAATCTATCCAATCAAGACCTGAGACACTGGCTGGAGCTGGTGTGCTGGTAAGACTGGGCTCAGGTGAGTAAAGGGAGGTCTGGCGGGGTGCTGCACTATACATGTTTTTTTTTATATTAGGAGTTGAGGGATGACTGTCCTTGTTTTTAGGATTTTCCAGCAAGTTTGAGAATCAGTTTAACTGACACACATTATGTATCTGGTGTACTGCCTACCATATACTACCTGATAGTCACTAGATGTGCTTGAATCCGCCTCAACACTCCCTGCCTGTTGCAGTCACATATTTAAGTGGATGGTTAGTTTTCACACCTTTTGTTTCTCTACCCTCCATTAAAGGACACGGGAACTCAGAAACAGGTTATATTGCCATCTTCACTTGGTTGGGGCACTGGCAAACAGAAAAAAAATCATAAGCCAAGCCCTTGTGTAACCCCTCTTCTATCCAACATTGACTCAGTTTTTTGCTGGTGTCCTAGGAGGTTGTACGCCAGGGCTTGACAAATTTGCTTGGAATTTAGGAGCCAGCTAAAAAAGTTAGGAGCCAGGTCCGTAACGGCAATCTGGACCTGTCCCTGGCCTGACATGGAGACAAGTGAGGGGAAGATAGCGCGGCTCCCCCACCTGTCTCCAAGTCATTGCCCATAGCTCTTAGAGGGACATTTTATTTTTATTTTCAAATTACAATTGTTTTTTTTTTGTTTTTTTTTTGTTTTTTTTTAAATTGCATTTTAGTGTAAATATGAGATCTGAGGTCTCTCTGACCCCAGATCTCATATTTAAGAGGACCTGTCATGCTTTTTTCTATTACAAGGGTTTTTTACATTCCTTGTAATAGGAATAAAAGTGCCAATTTTTTTTTTTTTAAAAAGAACAGTGAAAAAAAAAAATTAAAATAAGAAAAAATTTTTTTTAAATGCGCCCTGTCCCGCCAAGCTTGCGTGCAGAAGCGAACGCATACGTGAGTAGCGCCTGCATAGGAAAGCGGTGTTCAAACCACACGTGAGGTATCGCTGCGATCGGTAGAGCGAGAGCAATAATTCTACCCCTAGACCTCCTTTGTAACCCAAAACATGCAACCTGTAGAATTTTTTAAACGTCGCTTATGGAGATTTTAAAGGGTAAAAGTTTGTCGCCATTCCATGAGCGGGCGCAATTTTGAAGCGTGACATGTTGGGTATCAATTTACTCGGCGTAATATTTTTCACAATATAAAAAAAATTGGGCTAACTTTACTGTTGTCTTATTTTTTTAATTAAATAAAAAAAAATTCCCCAAAAAAGTGCGCTTGTAAGTCTGCTGCACAAATACAGTGTGACAGACAGTATTGCAACGACCACCATTTTATTCTCTTGGTTGTTAGAATAAAAAAAATATATATGTTTAGGAGTTCTAAGTAAAGGGGAGGAGATGGGAAGGCAGTGAAAGCTCCATTAGCATTGCTGGCTGTCATACCAACAGCCACCACTAGAGGGCGCAAGATTCCAGAAGGAAACATAGGACCACAGAAGGCCTCAAAGCCGCGGCCTCAATTACTGGCCGGCGGCCGCGTGGACCGACGCGATCACGCCGGGGGTGTGCACGGAGACAGGATACCCCCAGCTGTGCTGCCCCAGGCGCCAGGTCGCTAATTCTAGTCGCAAATGCGACCTGGCGCCCGGGGTTTGTCGAGCCCTGTTGTACGCCTTTTCTTCAGCTCTGCTGAAAAATTCCTTCTTTGTGGAATTTTTAATTTTAGTAATTTCAATGAAGAATCTTGCTACACCACTGGTATTTTTTCCCTCCGTGACATGAACCATATTCTTTGCTACACTGCTGTTTGAGTTGGTCTCTACATAGCACCTATCCAGCTAGGCAGCTCCTCAGCACTTGTTTTGGAGTTCATACCCAGACCCGACTTGACATCAAGCTATCCCAAAATTTGACCTTTAGGCAATTAACTCTGCATTGTGGTGCTTTTTTGCCTTGATGAATTTTTAGCTGTGGAATGTTTTCCAAGTCCACAACAGTGGCACAGTCCCAATGGTGACCCTATTTCTGAACATTACTGAGTTAGAGTGGCCAGGCTAAAGCACCAGGAGCTACCTCTCCTTTTTGCACCCTTAGGTGCCTTTATAAAATTGCTCACAACTGCAGTTAAGGGTTGTGTCTAAGGGATCGAACACTGATGTCAATCTGCAGGGTGGATTTGCACTCTTGCCATTCTGCCTGGAGGAAGCATCCTCCCGCTACTGCTTCTGCTTCTGAATCGCCACATAAATCTCTGGTCTAGTTTCACTGCTTGCCTACTATAAACCTTGCCACCTAAAACCCTCATCCGCACCAGATACCTGTATTTGTGACTATTGAGACTTTGCTCCACATTGGAACAGTTGCTTACTCCTATATGGTCCAGCATGCCTTTTCCAAAGACACACAGTTTGACTTTCATGGGTGTCCACAGCCTCCACCTACCTTTGTGATTCTGGGGGCATTTACCAAGTTACCCCAGATGGAGCTGATGCCCATAACCTGGAACCTGATACTATTATTACGTGTGGGAATTCCATTAAAAAATTTTTTTTAAGAACTTATGGCACCGCAGCGCATCTGCAAAGAGCTGCACATTTTTGTGCGTTGGATGAAAGTGCATGATTTTGTGTGCATTCCTGCAAGCACAAATGTGAAACTAGCCCACTATTAAATAGATCAGATCTGTGAGGTAATCCATTACTTAATATTTTTATTGGCAAAGGTAAACGCACAATTACAACTTTCTTTACTTGGAAATATTGAAAGGTAACAGATTTCAACACAGTATATTTCTTTCATTGTACATCCCAGGTGTTCTCTGGTTTTATGGCAACATAAACTATTCAAAATTCTGAAGTAGATCGCACCACTAGTGTGAAATTTAGCAGGTTTTGTAAAGCAGACACCCTAAATGTTTTGTTTGTGTCCTACTTCAGTGGGATATGCCCTGTGTGTATGTCTACCATTGACTGTTTTTGCCATGCTTATAAGGAGCAACTGGCAATTGCGTGGTCATGCAACACTGTACACAAATTTAATTTTATATAATTTTATCACACAAATAGAACTTTCTTTTGGTGGTAGTTGATCACCACTGGGTTTTAAATTTTTTATTCTGTAAATAAAAAAAAATTTGAAAAAAAAAAAAACCCAGTATGTTCTACTTTCGGTTATAAAAAAACATCCAAAAAATCTAATTTATTCATAAATGTATTCTGCTACTTGTCTTTGGTACAAAAACCAAGCTGCGCTTGTGTGGAAACTATACTATTGGGGACACTAGTATAGTTCTAATCATGATGTACAGACACTACACTAGTAATGGTGGCAGGCATCTTATTGAGTGGTTGGCAATCTAATGCTAACAGAAACCTACCTGACACTGAGGCCACTAGTGACAGTAATACAGCGATCAGTGCTAATACTGTACACGGTTCCTGTATTAATCACACTGGCTGGGAAGGGGTTAACAGCAAGAGGTTAATTATGTACCCAACAAGTGTAATTTGTGATAATTTTACTCACAGATCTGGCTGCTTTTTTTCCCTGAACTCATCAATCTGGCTGTTTCTTCTCCCTGAAATCAACTGTCTGTGAACAGCGTTCAGTGTGTTTGAAACTCTGATGTGATTGTCCACAGCCAATCAGCAGGTATAGAGCCAAAATCAGCTGAACCTGCTGACAAACTGCATGTCCAATCACAGCACAGGTCAGCGACATACACGTTGCCTAGCCTATAGCTGTCACCCACATGCAGTAAATGTATTGTGCGGGCAGGAAGTGGGGAGATATATATATATATATATATATATATATATATATATATATATATATATATATATATATATAAAAATTATCAGCTGCTTAGTGAGGTTCTTTAAGGCTTTTTCCCTTTATTTCCACCTGGTGAGCCAGATAGTAACACGCTTCCTGTCCTACGATGACAGTGTTCACTCACTGTACTGTATCTATGGGACAAGCAGAGTTACTCTCCTGATTTGGACTCACTATCCCAAATACATAGAGGGTTGTTGTGTTGTAGTTCACAGAAAATGGCATTGTTTGATGTTTCGGTTTGAGGCACAGGAAATTGCAAGGACAAAAGGTTACTGAAAAGATCAACAGGTATCTTTCATTAACCCGAAAGAATGAAACCAATGCAGCCACTATGACTACTGAGCTGCATATTTTTGTTCTTGGTTTTGAATATTCTTCAATACCATTTTCTAATTTAAAATATAACCTTTTTTAAAAAAAAAATTTATTTAATTTTTTTTAATAGCCCTACTCTTTACCATAATGTAGCACGAGTGTGACACATAGCAATAATTCATTACTTTGGTATCGAACCCCAAACAATATAATATATTGCAGCTTACCGTTCATTTTCTTTTGTTTAGGCTTCCCCCCTGTTTTCACCTGGTGATCTGGCCAATAACCGACCCACTGTATTACAGTGCCCCGACTGTAAATGAAGGAGCACAGGGGCACCTTTGGACAGCAGCATTGTCAGTCTGGTAGGAGGGTAGTGTTAGATGCACTAGCAGATTTAGATACACTAACCAAATTAAAGCCAAACCCCAGCTCGCAAGCAGTTACAGCAACTTTTTTTTTCTTTTGGGTTAAAAGTTTTTACATAAAAGGTTTCAACGCTGAAATTGCTAAGTTTTAAGGAGAGTGTTTTGTTAAACAACAGACTTGCTGGATCACCAGATGAAAATAAAGGAAAAGGAGACTAAAACAAGAAAACTAATACAGCCATCATATTTAACAAATGGTAAGCTGTAATATAATAAATGTTTGCTTTGGGGTGTACTACTACTTTAACCATGTCAGCCTCGAAAGGTTTTAACCCTTCCTAACCTGGCCATTTTTTGTGATACGGCACTGCGGTACTTGAACTGATAATTGCGTGGTCATGTGACGCTGTACCCAAATAAAATGTTTTCTTTTTTCCCCACAAATAGAGCTTTATTTTGGTGGTATTTGATCGCCTCTGCGGTTTTATTTTTACACTTTAAACGAAAAAACAGACCATTTTGAAAAAAAACGATTTTTTATTTTCTGATATAGTACACACCCAATACAAAAAATAAAAAAAATCAAATTTTCTCATAAATTTAGGCCAATATGTATTCTACATATTTTTGGTAAATCCCAAAATTAGTATATTGATTGGTTTGCGCAAAAGTTATAGCGTCTACAAAATAGGAGAAATATTTATGGCATTTTTGTTATTTGGACACCTAGCTGACATTTTTGACGCTTTTTTGGGGAACCAGTGACATTATTACAGAGATCAGTGCTAAAAATATGCACTGTTATTGTAGTAATGACACTGGCAGGGAAGGGGTTAACAGGAACAATCAAAGGGTTAAATGTGTTCCCTCATGTGTCTTTCTAACTGTGTGAGGATGGGCTGCCTGGGACAAAACGCAGATCCATCTTCCTGTATAGCTGGAAGACGAGATCCTGTCATCCCCTGTCAGAATGGAGATCCCCGTTCCGTCTCTGGGGAACGATCGTGGCCAGGCGGCGGACATCGAGTCTACGGCTATTCGTGCATCTGAGCCAACCTGCCACAGTATAACTGTGGCGGCTGGTCTGCAAGAGGTTACAGCGATTGTAAGGGAAAAATAACAAACTTCTCTATACAGCCGTGGCCAAAAGTTTTGCGAATGACACAAATATTAAGGCCTCTTTCACACGGGGCGGATCAGTAATGATCCGCCCCGTGAAGATCCGCTCGCTCAGCGGGGATCGCTCCGTTGTCCCCGCTGAGCCGGCTGCGGACAGGGCGGTCTCCGCACACTGTGCAGGGACCGCCCTGTCAGATCTCCGCTCTCCTCTATGGGGATCGGACGAGCGCGGACCGTCTGTCCGTGTTCGTCCGATCCGCTCTGCAGACGGATAGAAAAATAGGATTTTCCTCCGTCTGCAGAATCGGACTGTTGCGGAGGCGGACGAAATCGGCTGTCTGCGGATGCTCATCCGCAGACACCCGCTGTCCCAAAGGGATGAATGTATGTCCGTATTTCATCCGCAAACGGATGGATGAAATACGGACATACCATCCGCATGTGTGAAAGGGGCCTAATTGTCACAAAGTCTGCTGCTTCATTGTTTTAAGACCTTTTTGTTGGATGTTACTATGGTATACTCAAGTATAATTACAAGCATTTTGTAAGTGTCAAAGGCTTTTATTGACAATTACATTACGTTTATGCAAAGAGTCAATATTTACAGTGTTGACCCTTCTTTTTGAAAACTCTGCAATTCGCCCTGGCATGCTGTCAATCTACTTCTGGACCACATCCTGACTGATGGCAGCCCATTCTTACATAATCAGTGCTTGGAGTTTGTCAGAATTTGTGGGTTTTTTTGTTCACTCGCTTGTTGAGGATTTGACCACAAGTTCTCAATGAGATTAAGGTCTGGTGAGTATTCTGGCCATGGACCCAAAATTGTCGATGTTTTGTTCCCTAAGCCACTTAGTTATCACTTTTTACCATATGGCAAGGTGCGCCATCATTCTGGAAAAGGCATTGTTCGTCACCAAACTGTTCTTAGATGGTTCGGAGAAGTTGCTCTCAGAGGATGTCTTTGTACCATTCTTTATTCATGGCTGTGTTCTTAGGCATAATTGTGAGTGAGCCCACTCCCTTGGCTGAGAAGCAACCCTACACATGAATGGTCTCAGGATGCTTTACTGTTGACATGACACAGGGACTGATTTTAGCGCTCATCCTTTCTTCTCCAGATAAGTTTTTTTCTGAATGCCCAAACAATCGGAAAGGGGATTCATCTGAGAAAATTACTTTACTCCAGTCCTTATCGGTCCAATCCCTGTACCCTTTGCAGAATATCAGTCTGTCCTTTATGTTTTTCCTGGAGAGAAGTGGCGTCTTTGCTGCCCTTCTTGACACCAGGTCATCCTCCAAAAGTCTTCACCTCACTGTGTGTGCAAATGCACTCACACCTGCCTGCTGCTGTTCCTGAGAAAGCTCTCCACTGGTTGTGCCCCGATCCCACAGCTGAATTAACTGTAAGAAATGGTCCTGGTGCTTTCTTGGATAACCCTGAAGCCTTCTCACAAATGCAGTGGAAATCTTTATGGGATGAAGTTCATTTTCATGGCAAAGAGGGACTTGGCAATTGCAATTCACCTGGTCATTCTTCATAACATTCTGGAGTTTATGTAAATTGCCAGTATAAAAAAAATCATAAAGGCAGCAGACTTTGTGAAAATATATATTTTTTTTATTAATTTATAAATTTTGTAAAAAAGTAATTTTTCTCCTTCACTGATGTGCACTATTATGCGGCACTTATGGGCAGCACTAGTTGGCACGGATAGGCGGCACTGATGGGAATTGATGGGCAGCACTGGTGAGCAGGCACTGGCCCAGTAATGGGCACTGATTAGTGCCGCTCGTGGGCACTGATTGGTGCCACTTTTGGGTCTTTACCTGGATCATGGCCCTGATTAAATGTCCTGTTCTCCCCTGCAAGGAGATGCCACTGGTTGGCTCTCCTTGCCTCACACTCTGTGTGAGGTGATGAGAGCCGGTTACCGGCACTTTCTGTATTTACATGTGGCCGGCTGTGATTGGATACCGCCGATCACATGGTTAAAAAGTCGCTTCAGATATCTGGGTCAGGGTGTGTCCTAGCAACACGGTGCGGCTGCGATCGCTGCGTGGGAATGGCTGTACGGGTGCCCCGCCATACGACCTCAACCCAGAATGAGAGCCGCACCGTCCCTCTGTCATTTGATGGTGGGTGGGGGCGGGAAGTGGTTAAACAGCTATGATGAGAGTTAGGTAAGCAGATGTAGAATGAATGGAAAGTTTTATTTTTGCAAAATTTGTACATTAATGCTATATTGATACACAGGGGAGGTGGAATTTATAAAAAAAAAAAAAAAAAGAAAACTTTAACAAAGGTAAACGTCGCCTTTAAGGTAAAAATTTTTAACAAGGCAGATCCTTCAGTAAGGATGGCATGGATCCTGTGTTCCTGCAAAGCAGGGACAAGAATCTATGCCTTCCTCTAGTTGTAGCACCTCCCGCACAACAGTTAAACACTGGTCAGGCACATAGCTAACCCTGTGATCGCCCCGATGTTAACCCCTTTCCAGCCAGTGTCATTAGTACAGTGACCGTGCATATTTTTAGCACTGATCAGTGTAATAATGTCACTGGTCCCCAAAAAAGTGTCGGTGTCAAATCTTGTCTGCCGCAATATTACAGTCCTTTCATTTATAGTAAAACAAACACAAAAAAAAAGGAATCCATGAATATGACAGTTTGTAGACACTAGAACTTTTTCACAAACCAATCAATATATGCTTATTGCGATTTTCTTTTTTTACCAAATATATGTAGAGAATACATATTGGCATAAATTGATGAAGAAATTAGATTTATTTTTTTGCAAAATAGGCAGTCGTTTTATGTTTATAACGCAAATAATAAAAACTGCAATGGTGATCAAATATCACCAAAAGAAAGCTCTATTTGTGGTAAAAAAAAAAAAAGGACACAAGTTTTATTTGGGTACAGTGTTGCATGACCGTGTAATTGTCTGTTAAAGTAACGCAGTGCTGTCTACCAGAGAATGGCCTGGTCATGAAGGGGGGTAAACCACCTTCTGGAGGTCAAGTGGTTAAGCAGACTTATGTGAAGGCTACTTGGTTTATACTTATGTGTATGCAGAGGAGACTTGTTCAAATAAGCTGAAGACTTCTTATGACCCCCCCCCCCCAATACAACAAACAGAAAAATATGGCAACCACTCAATGCAGATGCAAATTATGGCTTTTATTTTATTTATTTTTGCAAACTACGTATGCTGCTAGTCAGATGTCTACAGCTGCTATGCAGAAATCTGAACCTTTCAGTGAAAAAATTGTTCGGGGTTGGGGTAACCTCCTTTACGTGGAAAATGTCTTTTTTTTTTTTTTTTTTGTATCTCTGAAGATACAGCACAGAAAAGAAAAAAGCAATTTCTATACAATCCCACTTATGTGTACCAACTGGGCAGTTAACTAGTATTCCCATAAAAAAAGGAAGTGTTTTTAGGGGAATATAGAGATCTGTGAAAATCTGATCTTTTGTTTCTGATGCCGAGAGCCTCCTATGTATAACTCGTATTAATAAGACCTAGTGGGAGTGTATTATTCTACATAAATAAATGGTGGTTGGCGAAAATCTATGTATACATTGCTTGTTATCAAAATTCATTCCTATATTTTGTGAACCATCCATGGGTGGTCTTGCTAATTGTGCAGACTAGTATGCACTATTGTACAAACAGACCTAATTCTTCTCTTTCTTCAGCCCCTGGACTGCCGGGGGTTAATCATTTTGCTGCTCAGTCCCTGTGCCTGCCTTTCCATTCACCTCACTAAATTGAGAAGCCGATCAGCAGGAGAGGCGTCACCGTACTGAATAAGGTCTCACTGCGGCGCGTCACCAATCAGAAATGTGGGATTTGTCTTTGTGATTTATAATTACGGTGCTGAAGATTTGGATGGTCATTTTGTTCTCTATTTCTGTTTTTGTTTCATGTCACCCTTAATCACTGGAAGTCTAGTGTTGTATAGCAAGATGTGTTTTTTTTTTTTTTTTTTTTTTTTTTTTTTAAGTCCAGTCGTCTGTATTGTATGCATAAATTATCTGTAAAATCATTCTAGGATGTAGAGAGGCGGTAGCCTTTTTCCATTTTTGTCATTTATAAGCATAGCCGAGGCAGCGTGCATTTTAATTTAAAGGCACAATAGAATTCTTCCTGTCAGGCATCTGTAGCCCATCCCTCTAATAACAATATAGAACAATAACATTTCTATGCCACTGCTGGATATGTACACCATTTGTGTTCAATTTATCTTTCTTTTTTTTATTTTATTTAATATAATCCTATATCTGCTTCTTGAACTCAAGTCATCTTCAAGACAGATAATTGTGACCACCCTTATCCTCCAGACCCCTCCCCGCAGAACATGCAGGTATAAATGTTCTGAGCATTCTTCTTTTTTTCTATAGATATGTATATACACATACAGTATTTACCTGCTAACTTAATTTCATGATGCTCCACGCTGTTTTAATTGCTGTCATGTTTCAGAGATTGTCTCACAAATATGAAAAGTTTTTTTAAAAAACGTAAATAGATTTAATTTTGTGTGTATTAAAATACATGCATAATCAATACTTCTGAATGTTATTGCATTTTCCCTTAATACAAGTGCATTTTAGGGGAAAAAAATTCTAACATATGTTGCAAAATATGCTACTTTGTGAATTCAGACTGTATGCAAGAAGACTCTTGCCTGTAAAGCTGAATATAATGCAAAACATATTACAATGCCATTATGG
The DNA here is from genome assembly GCF_037356315.1 of Lithobates pipiens. NCBI lineage: Eukaryota > Metazoa > Chordata > Amphibia > Anura > Ranidae > Lithobates > Lithobates pipiens. The sequence goes on from NW_027507718.1 coordinate 37,160,914, forward strand.
CTACTGCATAAATAATTAACATTACATGTATATTTACCTTGGATCTTCTTTTCAGATGATCTTAGCGTAGTAGTTTCTCGCTCCATATTCACCTGAATTTAGTGACTGGGATGAATGATTGCCCTTGATTATCTCATTCTTGTGCCTGGAATAATGAGGGTAAATATGATAAGCAGTTGTCAATATTAAAGCAGGACTATAGGAAGAAGGCTTCAGGCCTTCTGCTAGGGAGAATGAAACAGCAGATTTGAGTATCACAATCTCCCCAGTATTATATTTTCTGTAAAAAAATAAAATTACTTGTATATGAAAACATAGCCTTTCCCCGGCTCCCTTTTTTTTTTTTTTTTTTTTTTTCCCTGATCAGCTGATGAAGAGACTAGCAGCTCGCTGCTTTGCTGGCTTGTTAATTTTGTCCCCACTAACAGTGATTTCCGATAGCCGGCCTGCTGATAGTGGTAAGGTAAATATCCTTTTTTTTTCCTTGTCGTCTTGAAGATTCGGTAGAACTTATATAACAGGAATGTGTAGGTGTGTAGCACATCAAAAGCTGGTGTTCTTCGTGTTTCTCTGTTCATCTGAGTGCTCAAGGAAAGCAATACCCTTAACTGTTGACTGCCTTGTGTGCTGCGTTTTAGACTGGAATTTAAAGCTGTCAGACAGGGCACGCTAGACATTCAGGACTGTAATTGTTTGCTAGCAGCAGTATGATGGGTAATGCTGTCTTAGCCACATACATAATGACACTGTATTTTTTTTTGATCTGATTCACTTTCCCTTTTTTATTTATTTTGTGTGTGTGTGTGTGTGTGTGTGTGTGTGTGTGTGTGTGTAAATCAGCAGATTTTGTCCATCCTTTCTGGTGATTGTGTCTGAACGCTACAAGCATGATGGAAATTGACTTCTGATTATTAAGGCCTAGTCTGGAGCTGTCCCCCAGGATTTTCTACTTATGTTTGTTCGGTGGGTTTAGATACATAGGAAAGCGATCTGCCAGTCCTCTTTGGCATGCTCACATGCCAGGTTAAAGGATTTCCTCTCCTTTTTGTGTTTTGATTTTTTTTCATGTCTGGGATTTGTTCTTTCCTCCTTTTGCAAAGGAATTTAGGAAAATATCTTGGCTTATGGAGTGCCTTTATCCTTGTTGATTGTTCTATTTCTCTGATTGTAAATATTGGTTCTGTTTGGTGCTGTGGAAAAGTGAAGGTAATTGCCATTTGATTAGACTTCATTTCAGCTGCTGTCAAAGACTGGTAAACATTTGTACGCAGACTACAATATTTAAAAGCATAACTAATGTTTATCTACATAATGTTACAACAGATGTTCTTGTGCTTTCTTCTCGCCTTTATTTTTGCACGGTTGAATTTTTGACAGTTCAAAAATCTGGAATAGGAAGGAAAAATGGCAGTCAATGTGATTGTATATGCTTTTTTTCAATCATCTGGTTTAACCTTTTTTTTTCTTTTCAGGAAAAAAATGCATTTTATTTTTTAACATTTTTTACTCATGTTTTAAAGTAACAAAGTGAACTATAATTCTGAGAGAGAAACCATGGATTCTGTTTTATTGTGTGCTTAGCATGTTATTTGGGTTATACGTTATGTATTATTGCTCTTCCAATTGCTTGCCTACTTTTTGTTATGTTTTTACGCAGATTTAGGCTTCAGTTGGGCGTGTTTTTTTTCAGCTGCCCCTGAACTCTCCTCTGTTATCAGTACATGTACACGGGGTCGTTTCCAGGCAGTTGAGTTTAGAAGCATTTTTTGGAAAGCAAACAAATGCCTTCAGGACGGATGTTCAGAGGCATTTGAAGTCTCAAATGCCTGTAACAGCTTGTAAACGCAGTAACTCGCCTTTAGCCGCGTTTCGTTTATAGGCGTTTTTAATGGAGAAACATTCTTGACTGTTTGAAAAAAAAAAAACTCTTCTAAATGCAAACACAGTATGCAAACTTAGCAAAACAGATGTTTTAAATGTGGGTTACTATCTGTCAAGTTAAATAGTTCAGGAGAGGTTATAAAATGTTTGCAAAAAAGGTTTTAAAATGCCCCGTGTACATTAAGTTTTAATGAACCATTTCCCTTAGTATAAATGATTGTCATGTGACAGCCATCTTGTTTATGTGCACACATTGAGGGATTGGAAACATAAGTTCACTTATCAAGCGGGAGAGTGCAAAAGAGCAACGATCATGTAGTAACCAACCAGGCTTTAGTTTTACTATAGTTGCATATAAAAAGACGCTGAACAAAGGTGTAACTGAGGACATTTGTGCCCCTTTCTTTGGCTATGTTTGGTACCAAGGATTACACTTTCTTGGGTATGATGTGTAAGGCCGGCCATACACTGAGCAACTTTCTTTCCTGCAATCATGGGTTGCAGGAAAGAATTTAGCTCAATTTAGCCCATCGACACAGTGTTGATTCAGGAATCCCTCCTGCCAGGCATTTGTCTTTTCCAAACGGGGCGGCGCCATCCCTGCTGTGAGAATGCAGTGATTATTGCTAGCGGCTGGCTATAGCAGCCACTAGTGATAATCGCATAAAACCCATCATGCTGGTTGTACCAAGTTAATCAACTTGGTACATTTAGCCTGCCCATACACAGTTCAAATCTTGGCCAGTTCCTGCTGAACTGGAAGGGAGTCTAACCGTGTAGGGCCTGCCCAAATCTCGGCAGTATTTTTTGTTTTAGTAGATACTGCACATGCAGGTCTGCAGACCTGTTGCATTGGTATGGAGAGTCCCTGCTGATTTTTATATTGTGGGAAACACCGTATACTGTAGTCGAAGTCTTGTTTGCATAGCATGACGTATGAAACTTCAAAACAGAAACAGAGCTTTGAATACCATTGGCCCATTTAGATCTATACATGTGTAACGTGTGTAGAGGTGCTTTTTCTGTGTTAGGCAAATTAATTGCTAGTTTCTTTCTCCTTTGACCTGCATTATTGACTTGCGTTTCCAGTGCATTTTTGGATTTGGAGTGAGTTTAGATCCATTGGTCAAGGCTTGTTAAAGCGATTTGTAAGTAATTTTTTTTTAAATACCAAACATGGCATACTTACCTGAAATGTTTTTTCGTAGAGCAGCCCCAATCCTCCTCTTCTTGGGACCCATGCCAGTGCTTCTGGCTCCCTTATTTACTGAGTACCCCCATGGCATGGCACTTGCTATGGGGGCATTCATGCAGGTTTGTTGACAGTGTGGTTCTGCCCCGCCCCTGCTCCTCCCAATGGCTCCCACTGCTGCTTCTAAACCAGTGAGGAGAGAGAGAAGAGATATGTTGCTCGTTTGCACAGCCCTGGATTGATATTGAGCTCCGGTAAATATGAGGGGGTCTGTGGGGGGTGAAGCTGCACACAGAATATTATTTTTACCTTCATGCCTAAAATGACTAAAACCCTTCTGCCTTTAGAATCACTTTAATAGCTGTTAGAAACCAAACAGCATGCATCAAATGTTGCCAGTATTTTGCAAAATGCACTCCTATGCAGAGAAGAAAATGGGCACTATTTTTATTGGGGGGAACCGAAACACATGCATGTTGTAAATGGGCCCCTGGAGAGAAAAGAAGCCAAACTTTGACTCCTCACTCTGCAGTAGCTGTTAGTGTTTTTATTGCAAGTTGTGACAAGATTGTGCACTAGCTAAAACTAAAGAAAATTAGATAGAGATCATTGTACAGTTCTGGTATAGTCCTTTATGAACACTCCCATATGTGTGTATTAATAAATGTTAATGTAGATTGCACTTTTAGTGGTTGTTGCCAAATTATCATTCATAATACATAAGGTACCTGCTTTTAATGCAAACAAAATGTTCCATCCTTTAGGCAATCGAGGACGGGAATTTGGAGGAAATGGAAGAGGAAGTCCGGCTAAAAAAGCGCAAGAGGCGAAGAAATGTGGATAAAGAGGTTGTTGTTGTTGTCAAAGAAGATGGTGAAAAGAAAGAGAAAAAGAGAAGGGGACGACCTCCTGCTGAAAAGTTGTCACCAAATCCACCAAAGCTGACCAAACAGATGAATGCTATAGTTGATACTGTAATAAACTATAAAGATAGGTAAGTGTCCCCCCCCCCCCCTTGATTTGTTTTCCCCGCCTTGTATAGGCTGAAATGTAAATGTCAACAGCTGGAAGCATTGATGGATAAAATACTGGCAACCCCCCTCCCCAATACTTTTTGGAGCTCATAATGCCAACAATTTTGACGTGCTGTGTTTTCAAAGACATGCTAACAAACTGGACAACTGTGCAGGAATGGGATCCAGGTTCAGCCCTTCTGCAAGCGCTTTCCATTTAAATTGTGTTTAGATGTCTAGGAATCCATTAGCGGGACCCGGGATATAAAAATAAAAAAAATAGAGGTTTATAGTACAGGGCTTCCTTAAAAGGTTGTAATTCTACATTACTTATGAAAGTGAATTTACTTTGTTTTTAAACAATATCAAAGTTGAAAAGCTACCATTCTGTAATATATGTGTTACATTCTGATGCTATTGAAAAATGGCAAGTTTTGCCTGGGAGTTTTAAAAGTTTAAATTTGAAATTAAATTGAAGGCAACAACAGAAAGTCCCATTTCTGCAACAGTTGACTGTTCCACTAAAAAGATGGGGATGAATGGACTTGAGTTTGTTGTGTTAGTAAATGGAGACTGCTGAATCCCCCAACCATCACACCTTCTTGGCCTTTTTCATCCTCAGCCAGAACAAATGCCCAATGAAGGGGAATTTAAGCCCCTTACAGGAGCAATATGGTTACAGATGAGTGGTCTCTGACCATTCTAGAAGTCCCTGGTATTCTTTGCAGTTAGTAGAGACTAAATAAATAATTGCATGTGTATATTTTATGTGTAAATTAATTAGCCCTAAAGTAGCAGTCAAAAAGTCCAGTCAACTCCTAACTTTTTTTATTGAAAGTTTAACAATTTACAAAAAAAAAAGGTACAATGTATGCCCCAAGTGGGGTAGACTTTTTGCTCCCTTATATGCAAGAATGTTGTAGTTAAGCATCGATATCCAAATTCAATTATATATGTAGCCATATTCAGATGTTAACAATATATAATCCTCATGGGAGATAGCATATTATACCAAAAGGAAGGAAAAATAAAGAAATATAGTAAAACCAACAAAATAGCTTCCAGTGGAAAAGCCCACCTGGAAAATTAAATATATAGGGGATAAAGGGATGAGTGCTTGGAGGGAGATCTGCAACTACTAACTTTAACTAAACCTGCTCCCACCCCCATTCTAAGCCTTTTCTATCCTGTGAAAAGAAAGAGGTCTATATTTGCCTATTCTGAGAGCTCTCCGGTCAAATAATCACGTGGCAGTGTGGGCTTCAGTGTAGAGAAGGGACAGCCAACAACGGATGCCCTATAGTAGGCCTCTGCGCGAGTGTCTTAAGGATGATGGTAGCCACCTTTTGAGGCAGTTCCCTTTGTCCACTTTCTCTCCAGACCTATGTAATGGAATGTTCCGTCATCAATGGACAAATGTACTTGGTCTCTGGACATAGAATGCCAAGGATATCAAGTGTAAAAGTTCCCAAGTCCTAAAATTACTGTAGCGCACATATTTATAAGAGGCTATTTATGAACGTTAATGGTACTGTACACTGACATCACACAAAGGTTTATCTCTAAAAGTATATTTTTCTTACAACAGATAAGGCATACAAAACGCTCTCTATTACTTAGCTATTGGTACAGTAAATGCGCAATGCTAGTTCTTATAACTGAACGCTTACCATATATCCAATTCTTCTCTCTTGACTTGTTTCGCAGAAGAAAAAACTTCTTCAGGAGTTCTAGAGAGTGAATATTTTTATCTATTAAAAAAAAACAGGACATCAGACAAAGAACATACAGAGAAAAATAAATCTAGAGAAGCTCCACGCATTCTTACCCCACCCAGGGGGTATCCTTGCATACATAAATTCTATATGTATATTAGCCCTAAAATAGCATTCCAATCAACTCCTAACATTAACTAAACCTGCTCCCACCCCTATTCTAAGCCTTTTTTATGTACCATGTGAAAGGTCTATATGTGCCTATTCTGAGAGCGCTTCGGTCCGGTCATAATGTGTGCCAGCACAGGCTTCAGTGTGGATGAGGGACAGCCAACAATGGATTCCCTCTAAGTAGGCCTCTGTGTGAGTGTCTTGAGGCTGATGGTAGCCTCTTTTGAGGCAATTGCTTTTGTCCAAATTCTCTCCAGACCGATCTAATGCAATGTTCCGTCATCGTGACAAATGTACTCGGCCTCTGGACAGGCAGACACCAAGTACCAGATTGTCCCTGACTTAGTGGCTCTGGTGTGAGAAGTTCCTTTCTTCTCACTACTGACACCAGCCTATAGGGCTACGAGGGGAGTCTCGGACACCTTGTCAGTGAAGGGGCACTTGTCAGGGGAAGCTTATCTACCAATAAACATTTTGAAAAATTTGCAATGTTGTACCAGCTGATCCAGATTCAGACAACGCCACTACATTGTCTTCAATCTTGGGGGGTGAAGACAATGGTATGGTGCTCTAACTGCGCTTTTGTATATTTGGATTTCACTAACCAGGACATTTTCTGTCCCTTTTTGTGCAGCTCTTGCTCATTAAAAGGACACTTCCATTTTCTGGGCTTGGAATGCTATGACTGTCTATATCAGCCATCGCTTCTTTTGGAAAGAGAAATACCTTTTTTTTGTCATTCCTAATTGACCCCGGAAGGGCACCTCAGCTTCTTGTGCCATCATCTCTAGGGGGCTTAGAAAGACCATCAGTCAAGCTTATGGTCCCAAGGATCATGTTCCCCCTTTCCTGTTAAGGCTTACTTCCCTAGATCTGTGACTACCTCTTGGGCATTTTGTCATCGGGCAAATTTTTCCCAGATTTGTATATTTACTATCTGGTCTTCTGTTAATGTCTCGCCCTGCTCTCTGCACATGCTCAGTTGCTTTCTATATTTAGGCAATTTTAGGTACTGTTGAGTTTTTAGAGGCTGATCAGCTGACAGCCTTAGGCCCCTGGGGCGGTGCGGGCGTCGGTGGTAAAGCGCCGCTATTTTTAGTGACGCTTTACCGTCGTTTTAGCGGCGGTCTGCGGCCACTAGCGGGGTGGTTTTAACCCCCTCTAGCGGCCGAAAAAGGGTTAAAACCGCCTGCAAAGCGCCGCTGCAGCGGCGCTTTGCCAGCGGTATAGCCGCGCTGTCCCATTGATTTCAATGGGTAGGAGCAGTGAATACACCGCTCCTTTCACCGCTCCAAAGATGCGGCTAGCAGGACTTTTTTCACTGTCCTGCTAGCACACCACTCAAGTGTGAAAGCCCCTCGGGCTTTCACACTGGAGTGAAAGGGGCCGGTTTTTTCAGGCGCTATTTTTGGCACTGTGGTGCCTGAAAACCGCTCCAGTGTGAAAGGGGCCTTAAAGTGGAATAAAATCCTCCTATCCTAGCTGCTTCTGTTTTAACTGAAACTGCCATGGGGCTGCACATGTGATCAGTTACAACACCAGCCATTTGGTGATTTGACAGTTTGGTTGAGGAAACAATCAGATCAATTTTTGAAACTGCTGGGTCTCTGGGCTTCAGCAAAATGGCAGCCTCCAGCAAGAAGAAACAGGAGCAAAGCAGGAGGCAATTTTCAGCAATCACTAATTTTGGTAGCATAATTGATAATGTGGAATATATGTTCCTTGCTAAAGAACATAATTTTTTTTTATCAAGTTGTTATAGGTAATGTTCCACTTTAAAGTGCAACCAAACCCTCCTATCCTAGCTATGGCATTAGCCATTTGATGACTTGATAGATCAATTGAAAGCGAATATAAGCACATTAGTAACAGTTTTTATTCAAGGCATACAGTTAACGTAACTGTTTTGGGAAACTTTCAAAATAGTGGGTTTTGTTCCACTTTAAAACGGAGTTCCAGCCTGGGAAGAAAAAACGAAGTCAGCAGCTATAAATACTGTAGCTGCTGACTTTTAATATAAGGACACTTACTTGTCCAGGGAACCCACGATGTCAGCACCCGAATCCAACCCCTCCATTGGCTCTGGGTGCAGGCGCCGGCATCCTTACCAAGGGAAACGGGAAGTAAAGCCTTGTGGCTTCACAGCCTATTTCCTACTACACATGCTTGCGCTGCGCTTTCTGGATGGTGCCACTGTCTTCTGGGACGCTTGTGTCTCCTAGAAGGCAGCAGGGGGAGGAGAAGGGGCCACAATTTACATATGTCGCCGCGGCAACCTTAAATGGAAGTGGAAATGGATTCCTGTTTTTGAAAAGTATCCGCTCCCCTCTTCCCCCCGAAAAGATGCCATATGTGACACCGGAGGGGGGAGGAAACATATAAGTGGAGCTTCCACCAGGTAGATTTTTCAGCCTCTTCTGATGCCAGCTTCAAGTGAAACTAAACCAACTGATTTAACCGATTCCCAAAATGGTAACATTCAAGACCTTCAGTGAATGATAAGCAACAACAGTTGCTTTGTTTTCAGTCACTGTCAAGCCATCAAATGTCATTAGTTGTTCAGCACCATGGCAACTATAGGCTATAAACCAAGGCTAAAATGACAGCTTAGTTTGGCTGTAGAGGATAAGGAGGGTTTAGTTCCACTTTTCCGGCGAAAGGTCTTTCAGGTAGCTCTTTGAGTTATAGGAAGTCCCCAGTTCCACTGTTTCCATTGAGCATGTCAACAATTGTTTGCTGTGTTGCCCACTCCTCAGATGTCCCTTCCCCAATTCCTTTTGTATACATTTAGCCTGTTAGTGGTGGTTTGATGTGTTGCCCACTCCTTAGACATCTCAAAGGTTTAGGATTTTCCTGTTCTTTCCAGTGGATGAGAAAAAAATATTTTAAACTCGCCCTAAAAACTATTTCTTCAAGTCCATTGAGGAATATGGGTCCCTCCCATCTGTGTTTATGATCATGCTGTCTGTACTGCTTTGCTCCAAACCTGAGGCTTTCAAGTGGTAGGAGGTGTAATAGCCTGGGCTGGCCTAGGTTTTGTTTTGTTTTTTACCAGTATCCAGTCCTCCTGTAGGTGGCAGTATAACCCCAAAGCCTCTCAATGGACTCCAAGAAAAGAATATATGGCAGAAATACTATGTTAATCATACAGTATTCATACACCATGGTTTATAGGTGTGTACCCCACTCAGTAAGCCCTCAGTCTTGTGCTCGTATTAATGAACCTATAGAATGTGTAGGTTATGATTGGGTCACCCCTGAGAGAATTTTCACCTCACCAAAAACCCTTTGCTGAACTCTATCCAGCGGGAAAAGGGTTTGCACATGGCTATTCCTGTAATTAATCCTGGCATCTCACTGTTTCTATTGAAGATGTTCCTTTCAAAAATTCCGCAGATAGGAAATTTAAGCCACACCTAAAGGTTCTCTTTAGCCACTTGTCTAACAAAGTATGTTTATAAACAGCACGGTAGACAAGTGGTTAAAGTGAGCTAATTTAGGGTACCATCTTTTTTTTTTTTTTTTGTGATTCCATAAGTGTGCACATCTTTAAGCCTTGACCTGTTTGGGTTGTATCACGTAAATAGTTATCAATATTTTATACTTTACTAAAAATTTGGGTACAATATTGTGTTTACACTAAAATTCATTATAGTGTACTTTTCCTAAAAATATGAGTTTGATAAATAGCTGTGTAATTAATGTGCAACATTGTCCACCATTTTAGGTCTCATGCACACTAAACCATTTGCTCAGCTCCTCTAAACACCTTTTCTCCTGGCTAGAAAAACAGTTTAGAAATGTAGTAAAAAACGCATATTTCACACTTTTTTTATGTGTGTTTGCATGTTAATGCCTGCTATTGGCCAGAATATTCCGATCATTCGCATGCATAAAATTGTGAATGGCTAAATTTCAACCCAGGTATGGCTGGCTTAACATGCAATACCATATACTCCGAAAGAATAACAAAATGTAAAAGTGCAATAATAAAATGTACTTGGTGGTATTTTTGTAATCATTTGTGCCTTTTCCAACTTAAAAGATGCAAAAACAAGCTAAATTCAGGAGTCTAGTTTAAAGAGCAGCTCTAGTCTTGTTAAAAAAACGACCGTAGCTGATTACTCTTACTAAAAAGATACTTACCAGTCCAGGGATACAGTGCTGGTTCTGAGTGGGAGTGGATACCTGTAAAAACTAGGTACCCACTCCCAGGGGGAAAAAAAAAAATTAAGAGGAGAGACAAAGTGGGAAGTAGGAAGATAAGCAGCACTCACCTTTTCAGGTGAAGTTCCTCTCTAAAATACCTAAAAGTATCTGCAGATTAAAGTTTTTTTAGTCTCTTCAAGAAATTCCCTACTCAAAGCATGAACTGTGCCAATTGAAGGGGTTTATTCCATTGCTGTTTTGAAGACAACTCAAATTTTGATTAAAAAGTAAAAAAAAAAAAAAAAATGTACACTACGAAATATAAATGTGAGTAACAAAACCTAAAGCTCCGCAGATAATCATGCTAAAGAAAACAGTGCGAGTGCATAAATCAATCCAATCTGTAAACCGTTTGTGGAGGAATATGTGTCCTCAGAAAAGGCCATCACCTTTTATTCCCCTTTGGCCATTTCCTCACCTTGAAGTATGAACCTCAATCTGAACATAAATCCACAGTTGGGCAGTGGTGGATGGAATGAATGCTGACAAAATATGAATCCTGGAACTTCTCACAAAGGTGTTTTCTGCAAAATAACTCAAAAGATGAGTCAAGCAGATCACCACAATCCAATGACTGCATGTTTTACTTTGTGTTTATCTATTACGGTTCTTGCGGTAAAACCAAGGAAGCTTAGACCTCTGTAGTGTATCAATGCTTTACTAAACAGAAAAGCTGCACATACAACTGTAGGATACACAATACAACACAACTCATAGATTACAAAAATATACCTACAAATGTAAGCAGTAAGTAAACTAAACCATTACTCAACTTAGGGTTTATGATGTTATGTCCTTCATGGTTCCTTGCTCAGTCCAACTCAAAAGCTCTCCAAAAATCTCCAGCTTCTGGTTGCCATGTCTTTCCTCATTGTTCTTCCAAACGCCACTCTCTCCGACCATGTGTTTCTTTCAAAAGACCCCAAGCCCCTCCCACAAACTTCCTCTGCTCAGCTCCAACACCTATCCAACTGGTTTATTTACAGATCAAGGTGGGGGGGGGGGGGGGGGGGGCGCTTGGCTTCTATGCTTTTAAAAATCTAACTCTATGTTATTGCTATCAAGACCATACAAATGGCTATAGCAACACATACCACCTCTTGACTTTATAGTATAATATAGGAAACCTCAACATCTCTTAAAGCCTTTTGTCCTGGAAAGGACGAAATAGCCCCCCCCACCCCGTATTGTAAATGGGAGGAAAAAATTCCCTTTCAACCTCCGTATCTTCTGGGTATGGATGAGCGCAGGTGTGCTCGCATGGACCATGTGCAGAGCCCGCCGGGAAGTCGGCACAGTGCTGCGCTAATCGCAGGCAGTGAGACATTGCCCGATCTCTGCAGCCGCACATTAGGGCAATGTCTCACTGCCTGTGATTAGCGCAGCGCCGTGCCGACTTCCTGGCGGGCTCTGCATGTGGTCCATGTGAACACGCCTGAGCTCATCCTTCTGGGCGGTCAGACTTTTGTTTTGTTTTCCCTGGAGACTGAAACATTACTTTTGAGCAGGGTTAACAATGTCTTTGTCAGTTAGTGGAGAAAAAGTCCCAGATGAAAGTCTTTTGTCCTCTTGGTCATAAGGAAATGCCTAGATGAAAGTTCACTCCAATTCAGCCACCATCAGGAAATCATCCAAAGTTCTCCTCAGGCTCTCTTCTGGTCTGCCTCCTTCCATCTAGCATGTTCATCTGCTCTACCTGCTCCACCTCTCGATACTCAGTACCTAAAAAGAGTAAGAGACAAAGCAGATTACATGTTCGTTCCAACTGTGCCAAAAACAAAGCGTATTGCTCACATTTCCCTATCTGCCCATTTTTAACTGAAAAGCTATTGTAGGTTGCCCACTGTTGCCTTAAAACACTTTCACAGAAAGATATGGTCTTCCAACGTAACGAATAAACTTGCATGTCTCTCCGTCCTCTCTTGGGAAGACCACAGGCCTGCTGTTGTCCATTCTTCACAGCATGGCACATTTTTGCAAAATGCCCCATTTTATGAGAACAGAAACACTTGATGTGACAATCTACAATTATCAACCACTTGCTTTCACTTCTTAAGCAATGCTGTTGTAGGAATCCCATCTTTTTCCTCTCAACGGACCCCCACCTTAAGTAAATCAATCCACATGTGTCTCCTGGAGATCATAGGCCTTGCCTTCCTTGTATCTGATTCAACTTGGACATTTGAGCTGATCAAATCCTTCAGCTTCCTGCTTATGGGAAGTAACAGTGGCATATGTCCTACTTCTGGCTTCCTGTCTCCGCCAGGATTGAATATACGGTTTCCCTCCTCACACACCAATACATCCATGGATGTGCCCCCTTTTACCTCAAAGAACTGATTTTTCTGCAGCTGCCCTGCACCTATGGAATACCCTACCTAACACCTTGAGGGCTCCTCAATCCACTGACTGTTTTTAAAAAAAAGGTCTTAAGACAGTTCTTTTTAGCAAAGCCTTTTGTCCCTTTTAGATGTTAGTTGTATTGCATTAATTGCTCATTTTTCTTTGTTTTTAACCTGTAGCACTTTGAGATCTTTTGATGAAAAGCGCACTATAAATAAAATTGATTCTTTTTATTCTGCTTACAGGCTCCGGGCCTTCGTTAGGGCACCATTAGACTTGTTCATGAGGGCTGCACACCGCTCATTCAAATCTTAAGCTTGGCCTACAGGGGTTTGAACACGCTTCAAAGCCACTGCAGGTTTAACTTTGATTACCCTACTGTCTAAATCTTTTGCCTTGCTTGCAGTTTTTTCCAAACACTTGGATGCTACTGCAAGCTGCTCCTTGAGTAAATCTTTCTAATTCGGCCTTTTCCCTCTTTTCTGATTCAATATGTAGAGCATGCAGAAAGTGCAAACCAAACACAGCAATTGCCCACATCTCTCCCTTACTGAACCCAAAACTTTTGAGACTAAAATCTGAGGAAAGATCAGAGACTCCATCCCCCCCCAAGCTCTGCTCAAAGGAGAAGCTTATCCAGCCAGCACCTTTACAAAAGACATCCACTGACTATTTCTGGCCCACTTGGGAAGAGTGTACGCAGCATTTTTTCCCCCAGTACAAGCAACAAAAAACACCACAGAAAATAGGTCTGCTTTAGTTGAACCTTTAGCGCAAATCCTGGATGAACCCCCAATGTTTTGCTTTGCGTCTATCAAAGTTCTTGCGGTAAAACCAAAGAAACTTAGACTTCAGTAGTGTATCAATACTTTACTAAACGGCAAAGCTGCACATACAACTGTAGAATACACAACTCATAGCTTACAAATGTAAGCAATAAGTAAACTAAACTGTTACTCAACTTGGGGTTTAAGATGTTATGTCCTTCATGGTTTCTTGCTCAGAGTCGCACTCAAAATGTCTCCAAAGTTCTTGAGCTCCTGGCATCCATGTCTTCCTCTTCGTCCTTCCAAACACAACTCCCTTCCTCTCTCCACATGCTTTTTTCAAAAGACCCCAAGCCCCTCCCACCAACTTCATGCATACCAACTTGCTCAGCTCCAAAACCTATCCAACTGGTTTATTTACATATCAACTATCATTGGGGGGGGGGGGGGGGGGGGCTGGCTTCTCTGAAAACATATGCTCTTAAAAATCTAGCACTGTATTATTGCTATCAAGACAAAACAAATGGCCATAGCAACACAGGCTGTGCTTAATATTCATATCCAGGTTCACTGCTGAAAAACTTTGTTAAAAGAAAAGGTAACATCACACTCGCATGTAATTAGTTGAGAACTGCATATAAATCATTTGAAGCTGTGCTGCTGCACTAAGTAGAGGTTGCATGTCTCACTGGATAGATTAGAACCAATAGCCTGCAGACAGCCTTCTCTCTCTTCACTCACCTGGGGCAGGACAATTGCTGTGAACGCACATCACAAAATTCTGCATCAAAAGTTGATATAAGTTAGATGTTTTTGGCAGGAGAGGCATGCAAAGTTTCTTTTAACAAAATTTTCCTCATGCTCCTATCAAGTTTTTAATATTTAATCTATACTGCTAAGAATAGAGCTGGGTATGAAGTGTATGTGCACAGGTATTGCATCATTAGTAGCTGCCCAGTAGTCAGAGGAGAGCTGTGTTACCTGAAAGAGGTGGAAGAAAGCCATGTTTTTTTTTCCATTTCTTGCATGTACAGAATAATCTGGGGCGGTGTGCTTGCAGGGTGGGAAAAAAGTCCTGCAAGCAGCATTTTTGGGCCGGTACATGAAGCGGCTGCTTCGGCAGCGCTGCAACACGGGCGCTATTAACCGTTTATTCGGCCAGTAGCGGGGGTTAAAAGCACCCTGCTAGCGCCCAAAAAGCACCGCTTTAGAAGCGTTAAAGCGGCATTTACTGCTAATTCTCGCACCTCCCCAGTGCGAAAGGAGCCTAAATGCAGCAGCGAAAAGGCAGGCTTTAACAACCAACCGCTGCACATATGCATCCATGTTGGCAGGAGGTTGTGTGCCGAATATGCTCACCGCGTGCTTCCATCATGCTGGCCCAGCTCTTGGTGACAGCTTCTGATCAGGACCTGGACAGGCTTTCAATCATGTGACGACTGTGAGAGTTATCACTGCAGTCACATGATACAGAAGCCATACCACCTCATTAACCACTTGCCGACCGCCGCACGACGATGTACGTCGACAGAATGGCACGGGCAGGCATAAGGGCTTACATGTACGTCCTTGCCTGCCCGCCGGTCGGGGGCTTGATCGGGCCCCCCCCGGTGCCTGCGGCGGTCGGTATTCGTTCGGGAGCGATCCCGGACGAGGGAATGAAAATGTCCCGTGACATCACTTCCTCTCCTGTAATGTAAACACAGGAGAGGAAGTGATGTATTCTCTCCTCTGTGTCGGTATTTTTCGTTCCGGCACCGAGGAGAGAGCATCGGTGAGTTGCACAAGCACTACACTACACAGTAGAACATGCCAGGCACACTCACACCCCCCCTTTACCCCCCGATCACCCCCCAATTACCCCTGCCCCCCCAGTCACAGTGACACCAATTGCTTTTTTTTTTTTTTTTGCATTGGTGTCATTTGTGACTGTAATAACTGTTAGGGCAGTTAGGGTTAGCCCCCTTTAGTTCTAATGTGCCCCCCTAACCCCCCCAATAAAGGTTTAACCCCGTTATCACCCCCCCTCGCCAGTGTCACTAAGGCTGGGTTCACATTGCAGCGGTTTATGAGAACGAATGTGATTCGCACCGCACTGCAGTGCAAATCACATCCGATCTCTGTGCAATTCGAGTTCAGCCATACAGATAGTATGGCTGAATTCGTGTCGCACCCGCCGCAAATTCGCACGGGACCCTTTTTTTGGCCCGCAGCAGAATCGGATCGCATGGGTGTTCACACCATGCGATCCGAGTTTGCAGATCGCACTGCGATATGCGAACTGATCTGGGGGTGTCATTAACATTTCACTGACACTCCCAGCAGTTCGCATAGGGCAGTGTGAACTGCCGCCGGGAGGCATGCGATGCGGGAACCCGCCGCGGATTCATGGCGTTCCCGCATCGCTCCAGTGTGAACCCAGCCTAATAAGCGATCATTTTTCTGATCGCTGTATTAGTGTCACAGGTGACGCTAGTTAGGCAGGTAGGTATTTAGGTTCGCCGCAGCTTTTTATAGCGCCAGGGACCCCCCATATACTACCGCATAAAGCCCCCTGATTTCCCCCTAGTTAACCCTTTCACCAGTGATCACCATATAACTGTTACAGGTGACGCTGGTTGGTTAGTTATTTTTTTTATAGTTTCAGGGCACCCGCCATTTATTACCTAGTCTCACTAGTGTACCCCTAAATTTAGGGGTGTCTACTTTCCAAAATGGGGTCATTTGGGGGGGGTTTGTGCCATCTTGGCATTTTATGGCCTTCAAAACTGTAACACCCTTAGAAAGCCTGAAGGCGGTGCTTGGTTTTCGGGGCCCCGTACGCGGCTAGGCTCCCAAAAAGTCCCACATATGTGGTATCCCCGTACTCAGGAGAAGCAGCAGAATTTATTTTGGGGTGTCATTTCACATATGCCCATAGCATGTGTGAGCAATATATCATTTAGTGACAACTTTGTGTAAAAAAAAAAAAAAAAAAATTATTTTTTGTCATTATTCAATCGCTTGAGGCAAAAAAATAAAATATTCAATGGGCTCAACATGCCACTTATCAATTTCCTTAGGGTGTCTACTTTCCAAAATGGGGTCATTTGGGGGGGTTTTGTACTGCCCTGCCATTTTAGCACCTCAAGAAATGAGATAGGCAGTCGTAAACTAAAAGCTGCGTAAATTCCAGAAAACGTACCTTAGTTTGTAGATGTGACAACTTTTGCGCAAACCAATAAATATACAATTATTGACTTTTTTTTTTACCAAAGACATGTGGCTGAATACATTTTGGCCTAAATGTATGACTAAAATTGAGTTTATTGGATTTTTCTAATAACAAAAAGTAGAAAATATCATTTTTTTCAAAATTTGCGGTCTTTTTACGTTTATATCGCAAAAAATAAAAATCGCAGAGGCAATCAAATACCATCAAAAGAAAGCTCTATTTGTGGGAAGAAAAGGACGCAAATTTTGTTTGGGTACAACATTGCATGACCGCGCAATTACCAGTTAAAGCAGCGCAGTGCCAAATTGTAAAAAGACCTCTGGTCATTTACCAGCAAAATGGTCCGGTCTGAAGGTGGTTAAAGACCACTTTAAATGACCGCCAAGAGGCGACATTAAAAGTTTAAGCTTACACCTTAAGTAAACATTGTGTGTGTAATAAATAGTTTGCCTTGGTGTTTTTTTCAATATACTGGGCACACCAACCATTCCCATATGGTATTCACAATACTTTCCGTATATTTAAACTGCAGAAATGGTAAATAAGAAACAGATTGATATGTTACTGTCTTCTTCACATTCTTTAATTTCTGAACATATATTTCTCACTGTTTAGTTATTTTGTAAACCCTGCACTATTGCCAAATATTTATTTATTCATTTTTTTATGATTTATTAATTATGCTTCTCTTGAAAGAAACCAAATGGCTTCGTAAAATTAGTACCGGTAATTGGGATTCATTGAAAATCTTTGCTTGAAACATCAATTGTCTTTCAATTGCCTATTTTTATGACCTCTTAAATGGCTTGAGTGGTTATCATAATTGCTGGATGATCTGTATATTTCTTCCTTAATACTTTTAGCATTGTTTTAGAAGCGTGATTGACTAGTTGATTGGAACTTGTACGGGAAACAGAGGCCTGTATTGGACTTTTAGTTGCTCATAATTTACCCCCAGCAAGTTGAGCATAGAGCATCTGTTTTGCTTGTAATTGAGCTATGTCTGTAAAATTACTAAAGAAAGGAAATGGCATTAAATTCAAGATTAATAACTGCACTAGTAACTAGGGATGCACCGATACCATTTTTTGTACGAGTACCGATACATTTTTTTTTTTTTTTTTTTTAGTACTTGGCGATAACAATTACAGATACCTACCGCAACTGTTTTGTTTACACTTTAGCTGTTAGCAATGGTAGAAAGCATTGAAAAGTCATTTACAAATTAAATAAATTATTTTGTTTTTTAATTTTGAGCTTTTTTAATGTGAAATGTGTAAATAATATATGTTAATATTCACTAACAAAGCAAAAAAAATAGGTTTGTTTATCGTTTATAAAATAGACGTGAACAAAAAAAAAGCAAGAAAATAATAATTAAATGGAGGAGAATAGGGAGTTAATTAAGGCTGATTAGAGTAAATTAAGGGTTAATAAGGGGTTAAACAAGAACATTTGTTCATCCCCACTGACAACTCAAAGAACCGAGCCTGAAAAAATCTGTTTCTGCTATCTGTGCATTTGCACGAGTACCGATACTTGTGCAAATACTCGGTATCAGCACCGATACTAGTATCGGTGCAACCCTACTAGTAATGGTAATAACGCAGCTGCATAAATTGTATGGTGACAATAAGCATGAAAAATATAATAATATGCAGCGTTATAAATGTAGTATAACAAATAAAAAGTCCATAATGTTCGAAATAAAATCCTTGTTCAGGAGAAAAAGCTGGAATCACCCACAGTGTAGACAGAAATACAAATTAGGTGAATACGGACTTATCCTCCACCGAACCTCAAGACACCAAGCCTCATACCAAAAAGAATGGACCACTTAATCGCAGGTGGTCAAACAGGCATGATAAATCCACAGAGCCACAAAACCATTAATTGAGATGGCTGGGACTTGTAGTTCCACCAAATCAGAGGTGCATGCATAAAATCTAAAAGGAATTGATGACGTTTGATTGGGCAAACGCTGCGTTTGGAGGAGTTCTGACGTCACGACACTGCAACGTGTCGACTGCGGCCATCTTTGGGTTTGGAAACAAATGTGCTTATACAGACTGCTGTTTTTTTACATGCTTGTTTTTAGCTGATGAAATTTGAGTACCTTGGATTGTTCTTTGAACAAATATGACCCTGGTTTTATAATACTAAACCATGAGGAATTAATTCTTTTATATTTTATGCTTGCACCTCTGATTATTTGGTGGAACTACAAGACCCAGCCATCTGTGATCTCCATTAATGGTTTTGCGGCTTTGTGGATTTATCATGCCTGTTTGACCACCTGCGATTAAGTGGTCCATTCTTTTTGGTAAGAGGCTTGGTGTGTTTGTTCGGTTGAGGAGAAGTCCGAATTCACCTAATTTGTATTTCTGTCTACACTGTGGGTGAATCCAGCTTTTTCTCCTGAGCAAGGATTTTATTTCAAACACTATGGACTTTTTATTTGTAATACTACATTTATAGCACTGCATAGCATTATATTTTTCAAGGAAATGGCATTTCATGTGCTGGCTTGGTCCAGAAGAACAGTTAAATCCATCATGAGAAATGGAAAGAGTATGCAAAGCTCTGAAAGAGAAGTTGGGCTTTTTTTTTTTAAATTGTACCTACCTAGGTGGATGCAGCATTGGCCCCTGCTGGCTCTAAGGAAATTAAACAGCTCTGATTGCTTGGTTCTCAGAGCTCTGTAAGCAGAGAGCTGGTGACAGTCACCACTCTCTGCTCTGCCACCACCACCTCTAATGAGCGTGGGGAGGTGCTGAGCCAGGTGCCAGTCCAGGCTTGTGGGCGAATCCTGATTTTTATGTACTGGAATCTTGCCTGAACCCCGTACCTCAGGGCTCTGTTGAGTGCATTATTAGAATCACTGGTTCCAGGAGCTGTGTTTTTATAATTCATTAAAGTAGCACGTTGGATGAGATGAATTTGAAAGTAGTGCAAATACACGGATTTTGATGTTGAAATAGTTTGAGACGGTACTGCTAACTTTTTATATATATTTTTTTCTTTTTTGTATTTTGCGATATATTTTTTCACTAATGGGACATTCCTACACATAATTATTGTATAATATTGCTGAAACAATATTTGCAGGGTCTCTTTGGAGGTTTTGATTATCCTTTTGGAGTTTAAATATTGTTTCACGATTTATTGCACAATATTGCAGTTTGATATCTGTAGTGTGCCTATGTTTATTATTTCTGGTATTAAAGCGATTGTAAGGGTTCGTTTGTTATTTAAAAAAAAAAAAAAAACATATACTTCCCTCCACTGTGCAGGTCGTTTTGCACAGAGTAGCCCCGAACCTCGTCTCCTGGATGGCGCGGCTCCTCCCCACACCAGATAACCCCCTAGGAGAAGCACTCTCCCGAGGGGGTTACCTTGCGGGCATGCTCCCGAATCCAGCATTCGACATCAATAGCCACCAAATGTATGACTCGGCCCCGCTGCCTGCGTCATTGGATTTGATGCAATGGCTCCGCTGCTATTAGTCTACCCGCTCCGATCCGAAAAAGTGTAACGGAGGAAAAAGCTATTTTTCCATCAGTCTGCGGATCGGGTGACGACGGGCACTGCGGTCCGTCGTCATCCGATCTCCCATAGGGGAGAGCGGCGCTGTGACGGGTCAGTCCCTGCGCAGTGTGCAGAGACGGACCTGTCATCTCCCTGCTCAGCGGGGATCGACGGAGTGATCCCCGCTGAGCAAACGGATATCCACGGGGCCGATCAGAACTGATCCGCCCCGTGTGAAAGGACCCTTAGTCTTTTGACTAAAATGCCACTTTAAATTAAGTTGTATTTTAGTCTTGGTCGTATTTTAGTAGACCACCAAGAGACCAACCATTGTTGCCCTGGTGCTTCACCAATTAATTTTGTAAGTTATTTTGCAGAGCTCAGTTTATATATTTGCATGGAGGAGCCTTATATTAACCACTTGCTTACTGGGCACTTAAACCCCCCTCCTGCCCAGACCAATTTTCAGCTTTCAGCGCTGATGCATTTTGAATGACAATTGCGTGGTCATACAACACCGTACCCAAATGAAATTTTTATCATTTTTTTCCCACAAATAGAGCTTTCTTTTGGTGGTATTTAATTACAGCTGGGAGTTTTATTTTTTGCTAAACAAACAAAAAAAGATGCAAAAAAAAAAAAACATGTTTAATAGTTTGTTATAAAATTTTGCAAACAGGCCATTTTTCTACTTCATTGAAATGCGATGATGAGGCGGCACTGATAGGCTTCACTGGTGGGCACTGATAGGCTTCACTGGTGGGCACCGATAGGCACAGATAAGGCGGCACTGATGGGCAAAGATGGGCACAGATAAGATGGCACTGATAGGTGGCACGGATGGGTGGCACTAAGGGGCACTGATGGGTACCACTGATAGATGGGACTGATGGGCACTGATAGGTGGCTCTGCTGGGGGCGGCACTGATGTTGAGGCAGATTGTGGGCACTGATAGCTGGCACTGTGGGCACTGATGGGTGGCACTGTGGGCACTGATGGGTGGCACTGTGGGCACTGATGGGTGGCACTTTTTTAATATCTAGGTGGCACTGGCAGGGGGCAGGTGGGCACTGATGAGCTGGCCGTGATCGGGACTGAAGTCCCTCTCATGGCCGCCGGTGATCGGCCTTTTTTTTTTTTTTTTTTTTAGGAAAAATAGCCGATTACCGGCTCAGTTGTGTCACATGATCAGCTGTCATTGGCTGACAGCTGATCACGTGGTAAGGGGTCAGGATCGTCCCCCTTGCTCCGATCCGTGATCAGGCAAGTCTCATAGACTCGCTGATCACAGAGCGTGCCGCCTGCGCCCCTCAGACGTAGTCCCGGCAAAGCAGGTCCGCGCTGTAGCCGTCATTCGGCTATAGCGTGGATCTCTAGTGGTTAAAGAAGTTGCATTGTATGCATTAAGTTAAAAAGCCTTCTGCATGCAGCAGTTGCCCTAGGCCCCCCTAATACTTACCTGAGCCTTATCTCTGTCTGGCGATGTCCATAACCGTCTAGGCCGTCGGAGACTGTCCCTCCTGGTTTAGAGACAGCACCGGTGTCATTGGCTCCCGCTGCGGTCAAAGTCAGATAGCCAATCAGGAGAGAGAGAAGGTGGGTGGGGCCAGGCCACAGCTCCATGTCTGAATGGACACCGAGAGCTGCGACTCAGCTTAGGGGCTTCCATAGCAAGCTGCTTGCTGTGGGGGCACTCAACAGGAGAGGAAGGAGCTAGGAGCACAGAAGAGGGACCCCAAGAAGAGGAGGATCTGGGCTGCTCTGTGCAAATCCACTGCGACAGAAGAGGTAAGTATGACATGCTTGTTATTTTTATTGAAAAAAAAAAGACGAGTCTTTACAATCACTTTAATTATTATAAAAAAAAAAAAATACTAAATTTAAATCCACTGTGCTTTAGGGCTGGTTCACACCACAAAAACTCGCTCCAGATCCGTTCTGGACACATTTTTGCATGTGCGTTTCTGGCACGGTCGGTGCTTTTTTGATGCATTTCCAGAATGCATTCCAGATGCTTTTTTTTCTTCCTTCTTCCTATGTTATTTATTTATTTTTTTGTACTGAGGTCTGATCCGTTTTTGATGCTTTTTTTAGTGCATTTTTTTTTTTTTCTGTAACTGGAAAACCCTGGAACTGACCACACTGGTGTGAACTATGCAGTTGGAAACCATATAACCTACTTTCCATGGTTTTTTTGATGCAGAAAAAAACACACTGGAGTGCAAGTGGTGTGAACTGACCCTTAGTGTTCTATAAAAATAAACATGACAACCTCCAAAGGTGTAAATTCTTTTTATAGGCATTGTATAGTTAATTAGAGGGGGGGGGGGGGGGAGAATCTTAAACAAATGATTGTTGAGTGAATAAACTCCTACAGTCATTGCAGTTAGAGGAGAAGAAGAGTGGAGATTAATCACTACTAGTTTTCTGCTACATAAGTGAATTGAAGCATTGTGTGTAGCCGTGAATATCAGTTGTTCCTTGGTGTTGCTGAATTTCTTCTTTTGTAGCTGCTCATATTACAACTACAGTAATAAAAGCAAAGGGATGGATCTCATGAGATTTTATTAGAGCACTTGGGCTACCGAAAAGAACACATGTAGCCCTAAACTTGAAGTTAAAGCCCTGGTTCACATTACAGCGATTTGACTTGCCAAATCGGCGTCTATTACTGGCAATGGCAACGTCCGACTCGGTGCAATGCTACATTTGTGGTGCCGCACCGATTACCAAACGTCGTTTCTGTACTACTTTTGGCGACATAGAGGTACAATTTCAATAAACGTCTGTGCAGAAACCCGCACAGATCTCTCTGAAATCGACCCCGAAGTCGCATTCAGCTGAACTCGCACAATTTCATTCCTGCTCTCACTGTGAACATAGACTTAAGGACCAAGTTAAAAATTGGTAATCCAGTATCATTCATGAACCTGGAACTAGCATTACATGTACTAACAGTATGCTGTCCTTTCAGATGTATTTAAAATGCTTTGTATGGTTGATAGGTCCTTGTAAGGTACATCCACAAAATCTGATCTATATACACAAAATATTTGATTAAGGGTCTTTTATACTGTATTCAAACAAAGAAATTTGGGCACCTCCTGCCCAGACATGTATTCTTTATACATCCACACAAACACCTTAAGCCATTACTGCAGTCTCCTCTCTCTGCAGCAGGCATCCCCTGTTGCCTAGAAACCGTAGTAACACCAAAGCGCGTGCGCTGCTCAGGCAAGCTGGGAGCACAGCATGGATTTTATTCATTGCCAGCTAAAATGGACATTATCATGTGCAGCCATTTAATGCTTTGTTAGTCCAAGCATCAAGCTCAAATGCTTAGTTCTGCCTTAAATAATTGTCAGCCATACGGTTTCTTATATGTGTTTGGCTTTAGCAATAAATTGTGTAGGTTATTTAGCATATCTTGTGATGCTTATATTACAATTCATGTTGCCTCTTAGAGATTTAGAAAATATTTTTTTTTTACCTCCAGAGATTGCTTAAAAAAACATATGTGCAACTATGCTTAGCTCAGCTTTTTAGGTGACAATTAGCTATCTTCATGCATTTCTGAGTAACGTTGTTTGCTTCAAACAATAGGATTTCTGGACGGTTTCCGGTTTTAAAATCGTTTATAGAATGTCCAGTTTCATCAATGCTGTCTGCCACTAGATGGCATCACCAGCTTAAAAATTGTGCAATGGCTAATGATATTGTATGTAAGAAACGGCATTGCTTAGATTTCATTGGCACAAATGTGTTTATTCAGCACCCTGATTTCAGACAAAGAACTCTGCTAACATAATTATTATACTGCTATACTTTTTCTAGAAAAGGTGGTTATTTTGCAGTATTCTGCACAAGACTAAAACAAAAATCTTAAGCCATGTTCTATGTAAAATGGTATTTAGTGATGTAGGAATCGTGTCAGATCTAAAGATTTAATTGCTTCCTAATTTACTAGTTTGTATGCCTCTCCTTTTTTCTTTTTTTTTTTCTTTTTTTTTTTTTATTACGATGCTTTTTATTAGTTAGAAGATATAAGAAGTACAAAACATACAAGCCCAAACAGCAAGCTTATATAAAAGACAAAACACTCACAATAGTAGAGACACAAATCACATTTGATACATACAATAAGACTTGATTATTTGTAGAAAATGTGGCACTCCTATGACACATCCATCTAGCTCTCCGGTAGTAAAGCATCAGGCGTCATAACAAGTGTTAGGGTCCTTTCACACGGGGCGGATCAGTTCTGATCCGCCCCGTGGATGTCCGTTTGCTCAGCGGGGATCACTCCGCCGATCCCCGCTGAGCAGGGAGATGACAGGTCTGTCTCCGCACACTGTGCAGGGACGGACCTGTCACAGCGCCGCTCTCCCCTATGGGAGATCGGATGACGACGGACCGCAGTGCCCGTCGTCACCCGATCCGATCCGCAGACGGATGGAAAAATAGCTTTTTCCTCCGTCACACTTTTTCGGATCGGAGCGGGTCGGATGTCAGCGGACATGTCACCGCTGACATCCGACGCTCCATAGAGCTCTATGGAGCACCCGTTCAGGTCCGCCTGAAAAACTGACAGGCGGGCCTGAACGGGACGTTAGTGTGAAAGGGGCCTTACATGTGATTATAAGAAAGGTCTTAGAAAAACCTCCTAAAATGTCACAGCACTCCAACGTTCAATGCTGCTAGGTGAAATGAGACAAAACAAGTGAAAGTTCCAGTATTGTTATATTGTACGAACCCCATCTGAACAGAAATAAGGATCAACCTAGTAGCCTATCCATTTCTGTAAGGGACTGGCCAGGAGTTTCCAGCCAGGATTCCAGATTAAGAGTTTAATGAATTTAGGAAGGCAACCCCTGTGTTGATACGCTAGCTTTTCCTTAAGAGGGAAGCATTTACCAGTTTTTTCTACTGGTCACGAGTGGGGTTGGGGGATGGAGAAATCCATTTTTTGCGTGATAAGCTTAGCGCTATTAATAACAAGCGGGTAACAATGATATGCACACAAGAAGTATATTGCTCTTCATCCAATCATCCCAACACACATAATTGATCGGGTTGTAAATTAACAGAAAAGCAGAGGTGTTAGTGTTTAAAATAATGTAAAATATTGAACTGGCTTGGAGCATTTCTAGGGCATGTGGTTCATCCTACCTGTGTCTAATGCACATCTCCCACACAAGGGTGAATCGTTCCTATGCCATTTATTATTATTATAGGCTTAGCTGTAGGGAAAAGTGGTTTTATAGGATTTACAACCAATTTAAATGCAGTATTTTGAGCAGGAATGGCCTTGGCGGGGGGGGGGGTCCGTCCCTCCCTCCCTCTGGTGGCAGAGAGCAGGATGGCACTCTATTAGCCCTCTCCATAGAAAAATAAGGAGATAGGCTATCTTTACCAAAAGTGTTCACAAGCCAGTCTTAAAAATATTCTACCAGGATTTTTCCCTCAGCCTTTTCAGGAATGCCTATCAACGGATATCATTTCTCAGGTGATTCTCCACATCCTTAATATGAAAGCCATGTTCTACTACTTTGGCTGAATTGGCATGCACATCTTGCTTAACAGTGCTTGCACGACCCTCTAAAGCAGTCCCCTGATGTAGGATTAGCGTCTATCACATCGTTCAGCAATATAGATCCACGTCGATCACAATGAACGATGACCTGCATGAGAAAAAAAAAGCTGAACAACCATTCCGGTCGCTTGCCAGCGCTGAATGACATTGCCGGGTTTCCCCACCACTAAAGTAAATAGAAGCGGAGCCATCCAGTGACATCACCAGGTGACATAACTGGTTGACACCGGCCCTTTGTTTTACTTTAGCGGCAGGGCTGAATGACACCTCCGTTTCACCTGGCACTAAAGTAAACAAAGGGCTGGGGTCACTAGTGTATCACCTGTATGTGACGTCTTAAGGGGGCAGGGTCACCACCCCTTCGTTTATTTAAGCGACGGGGAAAACAGGTAATGGTATTCGGTGACGAAGTGGTCAGGTTCGGCGAGTGGCGTTTTATTTTTATTTATTTTTCTATGCAGGTCAGGGGCCATTGTTTATTGTGATTGGCATGGACAATGGACCTACATCGAGGGACATTTTTTTTTTCTTTTTGTAATAAAGGATTTGTCAAAAAACTGTGTTCTGTATTTTACACAAGTCATTTTTGTACTCATTCACTTGGGGAGGCCGGGCTCTGGAGTGCCCCCTTGGTAAAGGGGGCTTACAGAATCCAATACATCGCCCACACAACCACTGGGCTAGGGTTGTGCGGTTGCCCTTTGTCCTCATCAGCATGGTTTATTTTGGGGGGGGTCACATGCTCAGGCCCCCCCGTTTCCTTTACTTGCCTGCCAGGCTGCATATTCGGATAATGGTCTATTATGGATTTTGAGGGGGTCCCCATGCCATTCTTTTGTTCGCATTCCACTGTCAGCGGTAAATTCCCTCCTTTTCACTACTTTCCATTGATGGATACTTGCTAGACTCTCTCTGGTCGAGGTTTGCAGGTATTGGGTCCTTCCATATGGTCTAGTGCAGGGTTATGCAATAAGCGGACCTCCAGCTGTTGCAAAACTACAAGTCCCATCATGCCTCTGGGTGTCATGCTTGTGGCTGTCAGTCTTGCTTTGCCTCATGGGACTTGTAGTTCTGCAACAGCTGGCGGTCCGCTAACTGCATATCCCTGGTCTAGTGGTATTCCTGTTAAGGTGGGTCACAGGTTTATAAAGTGAGTAAACCCTTCTATAATCACTAAGGGAGTATATGCAGAAGTCCCCCGTGGCAGCAGGGGTTGTTCTCTTTACATCTTGACAAGACATTTTAGTAGGGCAATATGTTACACATGTATTGTTGTGTGTATGCCTTTAAAGAATATGTAAACCCACAATTCATATTCCTGATATGTGCCTGTTGTACCATGAACTTGAATAAAAAAAAAAAGTATCTTGTTCTCTTTGTATTGCTTCCTTTGTGTGACATCCCTGGTGTTCCTGCCAGTACCTCTGCTTTCCTATTAAAAACGAACTACACTAGGGAGGAAGCTATGCTCAGAACTCAGTGTGCTGTCCTCCAAGGATCAGACTTGCCCTGACATACCTCTCCTGCACAGCCTTTCACTGTGCTGCTGTTCTCCTCCCCACCTCTCTATGCAGCTGAGAACAGAGGGTATATAATCATTTACAAAAAAATATAATAAAAAATGGAAACGTGTAAATATATAGTTTTGTGTGTATGTGTATATATATATATATATATATATATATATATATATATATATATATACACATACACAAATGTTTTCATTTCTATTTTAAACTGAATGGGTTGTTTTTAAAAGGTGATTGTTTAGTCACTTTAAATTATTTTGTCCTTTCCTTTCATAGCTAGTGGATACAGGATGTAGTTAGTCCCACCCTTTTTCTTCTTGCTTAGCCTCCATTCACCAAATGTACTGTATTCTGCTGGAGCTAGACACACTATGACTTTTTTTTTAACTATCCGAGGTTCATCTGTTATGCTCTGCACAGGTTGTGGGTTAAAGCTTTGTGCAATCTGCAGGATATCATTTGGATCAAGTCACTATCTGCCAATCTACTTGATTGTAAGTTATGTTTTAGAGATCACACTTTCAGTGCTTATATTGCTAAAATAGAACAGGCAGTTAAGCCCTGTATAAGGCAAGACCTTCAGGTCACTGTAGGCTTTCATTGAAAACAGACCTGAGATGCACCTACTGCTTCAGAAGGGAAGGATGGTGTTTTTCCAGGCTGAATGGGCAAAAAAAAAATGGAGCAGAGCATGTGCAGCGCTCCACCCAGCGACTATCTGCACACCCTCAACCTTAATTCTTACCATCATAAAACTGACCATGGTTGGATAGTTGAAAAGGTTCCCAGCAGTGCACACAGTGAAGTGTGCCATGGCTCTGGACCCAGAAAGTTCTGGGAGGTGATGAGAGGTAAATGCTTACTCTTTTTGCAGGCGTAGGTTGAAAATGGTGAAAGGGTATCTTTTGAGTGTAGAACTGTTGGACTTTATCATTCATGAGTCTCTATTTTAGCTCATGAATTCTTTTAACATCTGAAACTGCTCTCATTCTGCTATCCTCAACAGATATCTCACAGAACTTTAGTATGGATACCTGCCACAAAACAGTAATTTACAGGGCACTCATCTTATATACCTTATGAATTTACTTGTATATAACAACATTTTGCCAAAATAGAGCATATGACATAACCTTTAAACTTTTAATAAGAACTTAAAACATGATTCTTAATTGGTAAATGGGCAAATAACTGTTTTTTTTAAAGGACAGGTTAACATGAGAATAGAAAATGCCCCAGATCTCACTAACCTGTTCTAAGCTGAATGTCCACCTCCAACTTTCCTGTTTCTAAACAATGGCTTAGGCTGGTTTTTGCACAAGTCGATATTAGCTTGTGTAAAGCCAGGCTGTCCATACATGGAGGGACATCACAGCAGCAATAAAAACTTGAAAAATAAGGAAAGGCACCAAAAAAAAAGTGGTAGGTTCTGATGACCCTGTGCTTCAAATGTATTGCTTAATAAAATCCCCTCTTTTCCCTCTTACTCTACTCCTTTCTTCACAGATACCATAGACTTACTCCAAAGTTCGTCCCATCCCGCATCCTCATATTCTCTTGAAATGTGTCAGCCCAAAACTTATTTAATGTGCAAATATTTGAAAACCAAAATTAGGTGATGGTGATAATTGTCCAGCCTACGGCCTCGGCTCCCCTCCCACTCTCTATATTGTGAAGCCTAAATGTATTTATCCCCTAGTGATCCTGTAAGTCATATTACCAAGTATACCCCTTAATGTATATTACCCTCCCTTCATTAGTGACTTCCACATGGAGGACTGTAACAGTGGGACAATGGACTCCTTTTTCCTCCATGGATGGGGAGGTTAAGGAGGGGGAGGGACTTGAGTTGGAACAGTGTTTATACTATGGTTATTTTTGACAGCGTCAGCTTCTCTGGGTCAGGTATTTACACAGCAACTCCTGGTTATCTTTTTGATAGCAAATGTGAGAGGGCAGGAGGACAGGATGTACCACACACATCCTGCTTCAATTACATTTTTAGGGGTGTGCAGTATCTGATGTCCATAGCTACCTATGACCCCCTATGTATGATTAAGCCCCCAGTGGGCGGGCAAAACATGTCAAGGGGCGTGGCCCGAGGCACAGCATCGACCTGAGGCTTTCCATACATCCATACCAGGATTGCCTATGGTGAAATGCTTAAATGTTTATTGCTCACTGGATGAGTTGTTGTTTTTTTTTTTTTTTTTTTTTTTATAATTTACACTGGCATCCCTACTATCTTAAGTGCCACCGGGGCCCTCCCCTCAGCCTGGAGCTTCACCACCAAGCATTGATGGCCTTATTGTGATGTCCACAGCTGGTAAAGCACCAAAAATGAATTGCTGCTTGTATCTGTAAAAATATTTTGTTACAGGATTAGAAGGATTTTGTATTGGGTCAGAAAGGACCAGTGTGTTTTTTTTTTTTTTCTTACTCCTGGATCAATCAGTTTTTAAACTTTTTAATACATTTTCTCCCTTAATTTCTTGATCAAGGAATGACGACATATTCAAGGGGTTGTAAAGTTATTTGAAGGTTTTTTGTTTTTTTTTCTTAATGCGTTCTATGCATTAAGATAAAAAGTCTTCTGTGTGCAGCAGCCCCCCTAATACTTACCTGAGCCCATCTAGATCCAGCGATGTTGCAGGAGTTTCTCAGCTGCCCGGGACTCACCTCCTCCTTGGCTGAGACAGCAGCGTGGCACCATTTGCTCCTGCTGCTGCCAATCAAAGTCTCAGCTGTTTGCTGTGTGGGCACTCAACAGGAGGGAGGGGCCAAGAGCACCTCAGAGGGACCCAAGAAGAGGAGGATTGGCATTGCTCTGAGCAAAACCACTGCACAGAGCAGGTAAGTATACCATGTTTGTTTAACTAAAAAAAATACTTTAATATCACTTTAACTGCTAGCTGTGACCAAGTTGTTATTCAGGTTTTATGATTGCTTTCTTATCAGTGAATTTATATGTCTAATTTTGAATTTATATATTTTCCTGTTTTAATTATAAACAGCTCTGGACGACAGCTAAGTGAAGTCTTCATCCAGCTTCCCTCCAGAAAAGAACTGCCAGAGTATTATGAATTAATCCGTAAACCTGTTGACTTCAAAAAAATAAAGGTATGGCTTACAGTAATTTGAGAAATGTTATGTCTTGCGTACATGCGGTTTTCCATAGTACTGTACACAGAAGGAAAAAAGGTCTTGATAATCACTAGTAAATAAAGCTTTTGTCTGTCTTTTTTTTTTTTTTTTTTTTTTTCCTAGGGAAAGTGAGTAAGATTACATGAGTGTGAATAATACTTGTCATCATCTTTAACTTACATTTGTTCTGTATATGTTCTTCATGTTTTTTTTGTTTTTGTTTTTTTACTTATGGGCTGCAATACCTATTTGTAGAAGTTATTTAAAGGGGACCAATACTTGCCTTCATTCCAGCGATGCGGCATCCCAGAGCTCCCAGCCGGTTGCTGACTTCCAGTGGCCAACTTCTGGGTACCGTTGCCCGGCCACTTTTATTGGCCAGTCCAAGATGCTGTGACTCCTGTGCGTGCGCAGGTGTTCATTCACCTTGGCATTACCGAAATTGTGCAATGAAACAAAAATGGCAGCCTTCGCAGGGGTGTATGCTGTAGTACGCCCGTGTCAACGAGGCCTTAATTGTCACAAAGGTTTACTAGTTATACTAGTCAAACTTTGCTTTGCTATGGACTTAAAAATCTAGATACATTTTTAGCTATGCATGAGGAATAGAGTAAGATTGTTGTACATTTTAAATTGGTTTAAAAAAAAGACACGTTTCCTGATTTAAGAAAGGACTAGTTATTATTGCTGCTGATATTGATGATTATGACCTTTTTATAATATTTTATTTGATAACACAAAATTGATTTTAAAACGTTGCCCAGTTTCTTATTAATATGATTATTTGCACATTCAGCTCATTTTTCTTTGTTTTTTAAATAGGAAAGAATTCGTAATCACAAATATAGAAGTGTAGGTGACTTAGAGAAGGACATCATGTTACTTTGTCACAATGCACAGACATTTAACCTAGAAGGATCACAGGTTGGTATTGTTGTTTCTTCTTTTCACTTTAAGTTGTATTTGAGATGCTGAAGAGTACTTTTGATTCTCTGTAATAAATTATAGCAGACCATGCAAGGTTTGAGACTCAACATTTTTGCTGAAATTCAAATCATGGGTGGCCCTGACAAGTTTTGAGGCTAGACAGTGCCTATGTCCTATTAGATCTATTCACTGTTCCAAGCATTCAGAATGCAGTTTAGCGTGGATGAAGGAATCTTTTGATTTTCTCTCATTCACGTATTTATGAATGCATATACTTTAGGTGTATGGTTGGCCTAAATTGATTCTACAGGCAAGACATACAGAATCTCACAAAAGTAAGTACACCCCTCACATTTTTGTAAATATTTTATTATATCTTTTCATGTGACAATACTGAAGAAATGACACTTTGCTACAATGTAAAGTAGTGAGTTTACAGCTTGTATAAAAGTATAAATTTGCTGTCCCCTCAAAATAACTCCACACACAGCCATTAATGTCTAACAAACAAAAGTGAGTACATCCCTAAGTGAAAATGTCCAAATTGGGCCCAAAGTGTCAATATTTTGTGTGGCCACCATTATTTTCCAGCACTGCCTTAACCCTCTTGGGCATGGAGTTCACCAGAACTTCACAGGTTGCCAATGAAGTCCTCTTCCACTCCTCCATGACGACATTACGGAGCTGGTGGATGTTAGAGAGCTTGCGCTCCTCCACCTTCTGTTTGAGGATGCCCCACAGATGCTCAATAGTGTTTAGGTCTGGAGACATACTTCGCCAGTCCATCACCTTTACCGTCAGCTCCTTTGAAGGTGTGTTTGGGGTCATTATCATGTTGGAATCCTGCCCTGCGGCCCAGTCTTTGAAGGGAGGGGATCATGCTTGGCTTCAATGTGTCATAGTACATGTTGGCATTCGTGATTCCCTCAATGAACTGTAGCTCCCCAGTGCCGGCAGAACTCATACAGCCCCAGACCATGACACTCCCACCAACATGCTTGACTGTAGGCAAGACGCTTGTCCTTGTACTCCTCACCTGGTTGCCGCCACACATGCATGACATCATCTGAACCAAATTAGTTTTTCTTGGTCTCATCAGACCTCAGGACAGTAATCCATGTCCTTAGTCTGCTTGTCTTCAGCAAACAGTTTGCAGGCTTTCTTGTGCATCATCCTTAGTTGGAAGAGGCTTTCTTTATGGGACGCAGCCAATCGCACCAGCTTGGTGCAACCTGTCCTGTTAAACCGCTGTATGGACTTGGCTCAGTTTCTGGGTCTGGGCAATCTTAAAGCCTAGGCCATCTTTATGTAGAGCAACAAATCTTTTTTTCAGATACTCAGAGAGTTCCTTGCCATGAGGTGCCATGTTGAACTTCCAGTGACCAGTATGAGAGAGTGAGAGCGAAAATACAACATTGAAGGCGCCTGCTCCCCATTCACACCTGAGACCTTGTAACACTGAGTCACAGGACACGGGGAGGGAAAATGGCTAATTGGAGCCAATTTGGACATTTTTTACTTAGGTGTGTACTCACTTTTGTTGCCAGCGGTTTATACATTTATGGCTGTGTCTTGAGTTACTTTGCGGAGACAGCAAATTTACACTGTTATACAAGCTGTACACTCACTACTTTACATTGTAGCAAAGTATAATTTCTTCATTGTTGTCCCATGAAAAAATATAATAAAATATTTACAATAATGTGGGGCGTGTACTCCCTTTTGTGAGTTACTGTATTTTACCTTAATGCATTCCTTGCATTAAGGTAAAAAAGTTTGTTTTAGAGATAAAAAAAAAATCTAAACCTTTAATCACTTTAAGATTGCCCAATCACACAAGAACGCAGCTGTGGGAAACGTGCATGGAACATGGGTTTTCCACACCATTTTTAAAATGCAGTGCCTTTGTGAATTGCAGCAGATGTCAATGCAATGCTAATGACACCACAAACACAGGTTGTGAACGCAGGTAGTTTGCCTGCACCGGATCGCATGGTACAGAAGCATGCACTACTTTTGGT
This sequence comes from Lithobates pipiens, assembly GCF_037356315.1. Classification (NCBI taxonomy): domain Eukaryota; kingdom Metazoa; phylum Chordata; class Amphibia; order Anura; family Ranidae; genus Lithobates; species Lithobates pipiens. The sequence goes on from NW_027507718.1 coordinate 37,194,162, forward strand.
GCATTGCAAAATTCAAATGAATGGGCTGAAAATGCCTTACATTCTAGTCGCATAGGAACCCAAGCACGTTCCTGTGCAATTCCTGATTTGAAATGGCCCTTACTCCAAATGGAGATTTAGCCTAAACAGAGTTTTCCTATTCCATCCCACTCTGACCATATCAGTTATCATATATTCCATATATACCATATTCAGCCTGATAGCAAGTGTTACACTGCATTCACACTTGAGCATATAATTTTCAGGTGTTTTTCGGGTGTGTTTTTTTTTTTTTATTTTTTTTTTAAGCTTTTTTTTGCAGATTTTTTTTTTTTTTTACAAGCTTTTTCACTGTTTTTGAAGTGTACAGGCAGTCCCTGGGTTACAGACAAGACTGGGTCTGTAGGTTTGTTCTTAAGTTGAATCTGTGGGAAAGTCTAAGTGTAGTTCAAGCCCAAAAAAATATTTTTAAGCTTTTTGGATAGCATGGGGAAGGGTTAACACCCCTGTAACATTTGTTTTGCTGTTGGTTCAGAAGATTTCACCTCACTTTCTTGTCCCTGTGACAATTGTATTTTGAAACTTTTGGGTTTTCGTAGAAACAAGGATTGGTGATAAAGCATCAGTAGTTTTTCCCATAATAACTCTTACAGGAGTGAATTTCCCTTCCTAGGGTTAGATTTCCTCTCACTTCCCGTTTCCCTCCATTTGTAAGTAGGAGTCGTTTGTTTGGATGTTTGTAACTAGGGGACTGCCTGTATTACAAACTTTTTCACAGCCTCAGGTGTTTTTGTTTAACCAATTGAAGCACTAGGGGGAGGAGAGGGAAAGGAAATTATAGGAGTGGAGAGATGCTTTTTGAGCATTTTTACAGGTGTTTTACAAATGCTATCTGCTCAATTCAGGTGTTTCTATTGAAGTCTATGGGGCCAAAAACGCTTGTAATCTGACAAAAAAGAAGCTTGTGTACTTTTTTGAGCTTCAGGCGACAAAACGCTCATATGTCAACAGGGGCCATTTAAATGAATGGGATTTTGCTTGTTGGGCGCTTTGGAACTTTTGAGTTGAGAGTAGAATGGTGTGAATGCAGCTTTATTGTTTATCATTGTGCTTAATTAAAATAGAGCTTGCAACCACAGACGAATGAAATTGGGATATATGAGAGAGATCTTCCCTAGTGGGTCCCTGATAGTTATGATTGTGACGTTGACATGCAGATGTGTATTTAACTTTTGGATGTAAACCCTTACAAGCCACTTTGACCTACAGGTAAGCCTACATTAAGGCTTACCTGTAGGTCCAAGAAATATCTCCCAAACCTATATGGATTTAGGAGATATTTACCCGAAGACTGCCACCGCTGTCTACGGCGCGTGCGCCGTAGACAGAGGCGCACTGGGCAGGCCGCAGATCATGGCGATATGCCGCGAGTGTCGGCTCCCGTGCGCTGTGATTCGCCGGAGCCGCGAGGCCCGGAAGTCGCTCCGGGATCCATGGCAGCGGCGAAGAGGAAGACTGAGGACCGCTTTGGGGGCTTCGTTCTCAGGTAAGTTATTCATAATGAGCTAGTATGCTATGCATGCTAGCTCATTATGCCTTTGCCTTGCAGGGTGTGTGTGTTTTTTTTTTTTTCCCCCCTTTACTTCCTCTTTAATATTGTATAGAATACCTTTACACTTAACAGCTTATTGATTTCAGCGATTTGGGGCTTAATTTGGTCACCTATCGGGTCCTTAAAGCTGTCCAGTAACCTCTAGCACTGCTGTGATAGGCCAACCCCATTTTGGTCAGTGACGATGATAGTTTATATAAAATGTTAAATATGACTGGGGTGAGAAAAGATCTCAGACCGAAGTAAAACGAGAAGGGTCACTAATTGTTATGCTGGAATTACTGTCATATTTCCTTATTCAATCAGGCAATACTAATCTGCTTTATTATATTTGTAGATATATGAAGATTCAATTGTGCTACAATCGGTCTTCAAGAGTGCAAGACAAAAGATTGCAAAAGAGGAGGAAAGTGAAGATGACAGCAATGAAGATGACGATGAGGAAGATGAAGATGAATCCGAATCTGAGTGTAAGCCATTATTTTAAATGCAGTAGTATTTTTGCAACAACATTTTTTGCTGCCTCGAAATATACATTGCAGCAACATTTTTGTTGCCTCAATACCTATACAGTATAAAGGGTACCAGTATTTTTTTTTTTTTTTTTCTTTTTTTTTTTTTTAAATTGGGGCCTCTATCACAGACTTTTTTTTTCTCCCTAATGGCTAGGATTGAAAGCACTCATCGAAAACTGGTACCCTGTGCATATTTTAGTTGAATGCTGATTGACTATGATGGACTATATATTACAAGTGGGATTATGGGTTGGGCAGTAAGATGCTTTCTCACTACAACATTGGCTTTTGAGTAGTACAGTAAATGCTGGGGTTTGTTTTCATTGCTATCCATGCCCAGGACAAACCAAGGTAGTACTAGAATTTCAGTTTTTTAAAGGTATTTAACCACTTCAGCCTCGGAAGGATTTACCTCCTTCCTGACCAAGCCATTTTTTGTGATACGGCAATACTGACAATTGCGCAGTCGTGCAATGTTGTACCCAAGCAAAATTTATGTCCTTTTTTCCCACAAATACAGCTTTCTTTTGGTGGTATTTGATCACCTCTGTGTGTTTTATTTTTTGCACGATACACAAGAGTGACAAGTTTTGAAAAATACACAATTTTTTACTATTTGCTATAATAAATATCCCCAAAAAAAAAAAATCTTCATCAATTTAGGCCGAAATGTAGTCTTCTACATATTTTTGGTTAAAAAAATCACAATAAGCGCATATTGATTGGTTTGCGCAAAAGCTATAGAGTCTACAAAATAGATAGATTTATGGGATTTTTTTTTTTTTTTTTTTTTTTTACTATTAATGGTGGCAATCTGTGGTTCTAACGGGACTGCGACATTGCCGCGGCCAGATCAGACACTTTTTACACATTTTTGAGACCATTGACATTTATACAGCAATCAGTGCTATAGAAATGCACTGACTACTGTATAATTGTCACTGGTAGGGAAGGGTTTAACACTGGGTGTGATCGATGTGTTCCCTCAGTGTGTGTGTTCTGACTTGGGGAGGAGACTGATCGTTATTCCAATATACTAGGAACACACGATCTGTCTCCTCTCCCTGACAAGATGTGGATTTGTGTGTGTACACACACAAACCCCTATTCTCTCTCTGTCAGGAGCGATCGTGGGTGCCTGGCGGATATCTCAGCTGCTGGGCACGCGCATCAGTTCCTTAGGGACGCAGCCCCCTATACTCAAAGCGCCCATCGTACAGCTACACCAATTTGTGCAGGAGTGCCATTCTGCCGAAGCCAATCGACAGTGGGTAGTTGGCAAGTGGTTAAATGTAATAGAACTTGTTAAGAACAATTAAGTTCTTTAACCTCTTGCCACCGTCATTATACTGCAGCAGGTTGGCTCCCCTGCGCAAACCACCTTAGGTTTATGTCGGGCGCTTTAAGAGCTATAGGGGGTACGCACACAACGCCAGTGCCGATGTGTGTGGCCGGCAGCCGTGATGTCCGCTGGCGACTCGCGATCGCTCCTCAGAGAGCCAGAACCGGGAGCCTCCAGTGTAAACAGACAGGTCCCCACTTTGTCAGGAAAGTAGAGAGAGATCTGCTGTTCCTAGTGATCAGGAACACTGATCTCTCTCTACTCTCTGCCAGTACACTCCCCCACAGTTGGAAACCCCTCCCTAGGGAACAAGTAACACCCTTTGATCACCCCCTAGTGTTAACCCCTTCCATGCCAGTGACATTTATACAGTAATCAGTGGCTATTTATAGCTCTGATCGCTGTATAAATGTCACTGCTCCCAAAATAGTGTCAAAAGTGTCCGATCTGTCCATCACAATGTCACAGTCCTGCTAAAAATCGCTGATCACCGCCATTACTAGTAAAAAAAAAAAAAATTAATAAATCAATAAAATGCCATAAATATATCCCCCATTTTGTAGACTATATAACTTTTGTGCAAACCAAGCAATATACGCTTATTGCGATTTTTTTTTATTTTTTTTATTTTTTTATTTTTTTTTAACCAAAAATATGCATATTGGCCTAAACTGATGAAGAATTTTTTTGGGATATTTATTATAGCAAAAAAGTAAATGTAGCTTTTTTTCAAAATTGTTGCTCTTTTTTTGTTTATAGCTCAAAAAATTAAAACCATAGAGGTGATCAAATACCACAAAAAGAAATATCTATTTGTGGTGGAAAAAAGGATGTCAGTTGCACGGCCACACAATGGTTAGTGAAAATGACACTGTGCCGTAACGCAAAAAATGGCCTGGTCATTAAGGGGCATAATCTTCTGGGGCTTAAGTCGTTAAGTGTTTTTGTTCTTTATTTAGTATAGGACAAGATTTATGTTTTAAAAAAAAACAGCAATTTCCAGAACCCAGTACAGTCCTTCCAAATATGGAACAGTTAGCAAATATTTTGTAGCAGACCAACTTTAGGGGTAAACTGAGAATATAGCTTCATGTTTCTATGTCATGATGGATTCTAACACTGAAATCATCATTTATGGAGATTGTCCCAAAACTATATAGACAAATTTATTTATTTATGATCTATGTGACCCTATAAAACCATTCATTTCACTTTTTTTTTTTTTTTTTTTTTCTTAGATAAGAATATACCATAGCTGAAAATGCATTAAGTACATACAACCAATCTAAATGAGCTTTAGACATAAGTTGAAAGATGCCAGTTTTGAACAGGTTTGGTGGTGATCTCATCTCATATCTCAGTCATACAGTACAGTACACAGGCTTGATATCCATAGACCCTAGGTTATAGGCTGCTACCTTCGGGTGATTAGACACTGGCAAAGGCTTGTTGGACACATCCTCTGGGTATGTATGTACCCCTACAACCCAACCCCACTCCATTGTACAACATTTTTTAAATTGTTTTATATTTAAATATTTTATTCTATTTATTCTGTCTAGTGTATTTAATGACAAACTTAAAATTCACATAATTAAAAAAAAAAAAAAACAACCAAAAAAAGTCCCCCCACGTGAGTTTGGGTACCAAAAACAGTTGAGCAATCTATTTTTAATGGTCCTATTGGAGGAACTGCCTGTTGGAAGGAAAGTAAAGCTGTTCTCTAAGGCAGTGTAAGTATACCCTCGCCTAGAGGCGATTCAGTTCGCATTGTGCGCTATATAAGTATTTCATTCATTCATTCATTCATTCATACCCTGCAATATGACTTGTGCTCAGCTGTGTACCTCCTATTCCTAATTCTCAGTGTTTAAAACAGGATTGTCCACCTCGGCAGTGTGATATGCACAATTCTATTGCTGAAGTCAGGGCTGAGATCATGGTTGACAGTGTAGAATCAAGTTTGGACTAGGGTCTACTGTGGCTGAGCTTCTGACTGGCAGCAGTTCTTTTGATAGGCTTGCCACCTTTCTAGTATTTCCCTCCCCTATCTTGTCTTAAATAGTTTGCTATCCTTTTTCTGCTTTTGTGTAACAAATATCTTTGTACTGGTGGGTTGCCAGTTTCTTGAAGACAGCAGTTTGCATACCACTTGAAGTTTCCTTTTGTCACCTGGGGATGCAATGGGGGCTTAGGAATTGCAATGTAGTTGGGCAGTTCCACCTTGTAGCCACTTTTACCTACCAGTCTAGCACACAGAGGAGGAGATGTATCTGCTGCTGCCCAAGGAGAGGGAAGAGGCATGCAGTTATTGGATGCTTTGTAGAGGCATAGGGGCTAGGTCAACAGTTCTTGCCATTGCCATGGACCCGGTACTTCTGTAAGATCAGTGACTTTTTTTTTCCCCAAAGAGCTCCTTCTGACTGAAGTGATTGTCCCTGTGTAAAAATACCTGTTTATTGCCAGAAATGCACTTGCTTCTTTTATCCTTGGTTGATAGTATGCAGCTTTTTTGTGTTTTGAGTGGTGACAGCCTGCCCATTGCCATTTGTTAAACTACTTAAACCATCCCACTCTTAGATCTCTACAACAAATAATATACCGTATTTATCGCCATATAGCACACACTGGCGTATAACGTGCACCCCAAGTTTAGGAGGGGAGTTTAAGGAAAAAAAACGTATATTTAAATGCCCATCAATGCAGCCTTATCAGTGCCCATCTGCAGCCTTGTCCATCATTGCAGCCTTCCCATTGTCCCTATGCAGCCTTCCCATTGTCCCTATGCAGCCTTCCCATTGTCCCTATGCAGCCTTCCCATTGTCCCTGTGCAGCCTTCCCAGTGTCCCTATGCAGCCTTCCCAGTGTCCCTATGCAGCCTTCCCAGTGTCCCTATGCAGCCTTGGGTCATTGCAGCCTCCCCAGTGTCCTTGCAGCCTTGTTTAAAATTGGCGCCGTTCGGAGGAGAGGAGCGATCGCTGCCGACATACACAAAGCCGAGTGTACTTCTGCTAGACTCGGCTCTGCTCACAGTCAGGGGCGGGACTGCGAGAGGAGCCGAGTCTAGCCGAAGTACACTCGGCTTCGTGTATCTCGGCTCCGCTCGCTCCTCTCATCACAATCAGCGGAGATCGTGGGGATCGGCGTATAACACGCACCCACAATTTTCCCCTGATGTTAAGGGGAAAAAAGTGCGTGTTATGCGCCGATAAATTCGGTATTCATTCTGTTGTCAAAGAACTAGAAAAGTTCCTCGAGATAACACAGGAAGTATGCAGAGTTTATCTGATGAGATCAACAGATATTTTTTTCACTGAGAAAACAAAATGCTTTTGATATGGTATATTTAACAAACTAAAACTGAGCAATTAAGAGGGTTTACATACAGTTTAATTCCTTCTCTTTTTTTTTTCTTTTGTTTTATAGCAAAATCTGTGAAGGTAAAAATCAAGTTAAATAAGAAGGACGAAAAGAATCGAGATAAGGGAAAAGGGAAAAAGCGCCAGAGTCGAGGGAAAGCCAAACCAGTTGTTAGTGATTATGACAGTGATGAAGATCTAGATGATAATGTAAGTTGTAACAGTAAAATAACTCTTAACTGTACATTCAGTATAGCAAAGTTGGATAAAGTGTAAAAGTGAGATTCACTCATGAAGGCTGTCCTGCATAAGTCGGTGTAAAGGGTGGTCATATTTGGCCCTATGTGACAGGTAGGCGCTACTTTTGAGTCTACGTGTGCTTGACATTGAAGTGATTACATTGATCCAGGTGAATTTAATGTATGTGTTGCATCATACACTAGTGCATAAAAAACTGATCTGTTTATAGCCAACATAACGCTCATCTGTATCGTCTTCTTGTGTATAGCATGTAACCACTAACTACACAAATGGAATGCACAGTTAATTATAGGGTCTGTGGCTATGTGCACATAAATACTACTCAAAACGCACATGTTTGTACTTCTAGAATGATACACAGTAAAAGCACCTGAACCCCAAAAAAGTGGTGTTTACTTCATGTAGTGAAGTAAGCGATTGGCTGAGAGGAGAAGCGATCGTATTGGCTGCCAAGGAGAAAAAGATGCAGGGGAAGTGATCCCTTATATTATTTTCATCCTTATGGCCTCTTCTTCCACTGTAGGTACAAGATTCTAGTTCAAGTAATATGCTGCCATCCACTAAAACACTGAATTGCCTTCTGCTAGCTAGTCAGTGATATATGGGGTAGACATTTTCAATCAAAGGGCTGAAACAACTCACAGATGGGCTTTTTACAACTGCTCATTGGCCTTGCCACTCATCATTGAATCAGCGGTCCTAACTGAGTTAAATCAGTTTTCATGGGGCTATATTTATTTATTCTAAGGACCTAATTTAATTCCAGATTTTTTTTTTTATAAACTGGGGTTAAATAGCATTATAGCAATTATAGCAGCTAACATCTTGTTGAAGTCGCCCCCCCTCCCCCCCAAATAACCCTGCAGTGGTAACCTGTCATAACTCGTCAAAAGTGCCGACCATGCCCACCTTTTCTGCTCCCCCACTTCACCCCACCACATGTTATGAATGGAGGATTTACAGATGAATGAAAGGCCCACCTCCTCAATTTTTCATTGATGGATAATGTCTAAGAATAGAGGAGAGTGCAGGCATTGTCAGCACTCTTGACAAAGCTGCAGCGGCTGCATTTTCTACAACACCGGAAGGTTATCATTTAGGTGGATATGGGGGACAATGCACTTAAGATTTCAACAAGACGAACAGTCCGCATCACATGGGGCACTTCTCATTGCATTTAAGTACTATCCTTTGTGCTGAATAACAAACATTTAAAAAATGCAGGCTTCAATTGCTTCCCTTCTCCTGTCACACTGTCTAGAAATACCTTTTATAGCCGCTATAAAAGCTTTTGAAGGTAAAGCCAGTTCCTGAGTCTCTCTGAATCCAATGACATCATCCCTCCTTTCCTTTTTGGCCAGTATAAATCAAATCTTCCCAGAAAATAAATAAATCATTCCTGCCAATAGGGAAATGAGTGATGAATGAAGTAAAAATTGTTTGATTTTTACACAGAGTGTTTACAGCTGCTATGTGAGATTGCTAGAGAGCTGTCATGTGAGAGACAATAAAGGGCTTACAAAAGCCTATATCCACAAGTACTGTTGGGATTGCGAGAGAAGTGGTATAAGCTCACTAAATACACCAGTGAAAAACTCTTTAGTTCTGGTCACAATACATTTTTTGCAGCCATTCATACAAAATCCACTTAACACCAAATGTTTACAGTTATTTTTTTTTTTTTTTTTTTTTTTGTTATCACAACTATATTGAATATTATTGTAGACATGGACAGACTTGCAGGAAATGCAGTATTTAATGATCATCAATGAATTGCTGCACGTCTCCTCTCTGCATTGTATTGTTTGGCATGTAGTGTTTTTCTTGCTTTCCTGCGGATTTCTAATTGTTGTTCTCAATGGTTCTTATTACAGGATCAATCTGATGTAACCGGAAGCGACGACGAGTGATACACAAGTAACCTGTTTTCTTGACGAAGTTTGTCATTTTCTAGTTTCAACTCATCCAATGTTTTGTTTTGTTTTTCTAATAAAAATGAGAAAATACACAATGGGTTTGTATCACTACTCATCATCTAGAAGGAATGTTAGACTAGTGTCAGACATACATGATCTCATCGTGTACAAAAAAAAATAAACAAAAAAAGATTTTTGTAACATTGTCACCAAAATGGGCCTGCAATATGAAGCAAGTGTCACATTTTTAAAGAAAAACTGTGGATTGTTAGTACATTTCTGTAGGTAGACATTTAGCTGGGTCCCCTGTACCTGGTTTCCTATGCTATGGTGCAGCTTACATCAGTGCAAAGCTGAAAAACAATTTTTGTAGCAACTTGAACTGGGGCAAACTGATACAAGTAACTGGTTATTTTATTTTTCATCAGGCAATTTTATCGGTTTTATGTTGCTGTGGTTCAGTATTTTTTTTTTTTTTTTTTTTTTTAATTTTTAATTTTTTATGATTGTGGTACATATATGCAACTCTCATGTACTGATTAACCTTTTTGCTGCTAGAAGGGCCTTGAGTATCTCGCTTGGCTATGGCTCTGCTAGTGCATAAAGTGTTGATTTGCTGTTCTTTTCCTAATGTTTCCTCTCCCAGCCTCTTGTTTTTCCCCACTTTAAACAGAGTTCTAAACTTATAAACTATATGGTTAAAGTAATGTTTTTTTTTTCTATTACAATTTCTATTTGTTATGAAGACGTTTGGTTAAACATGTTAATTGTTGCAAACTATATATAGTATGATGGAATGCTTATTTCTCCCTTTCTCTTTTTTCTTCAAACTTTGTTACCAATGTGGATAATCAGCTTTTCCCTGAAGTGTACTTAATCTTTGCTTTCTTTGCACAATGTCTTTGGTTGCAATTCATAAGCCTGAGGCAAATAAAATCCCAGCAATTTTGAGAAAATTGTTGTGTTGTGGTTTCATAATGAGTTCTCACTTTCACTGTAATCTATCCTTGCATAGTTGTATTAGACTACAAGACTTTGGGGCACAGCCTGATTTGAGCAGTTCAATGTTCTGTCTAGTAGTAAAATGTTCTCGCTGTATAAAAAAAAAAAAAAAAAAAAAAAAAAAAAGACCAATGATTAGCCCCATTTGTCATGAGAAGAATTCAGAGTAAAATTGTATTAGATGGGGACTGCTTTTACTTCTCTCCTTCTGAAAATGTTTGTCACCTTGTTCTATGGCCTCAGGATCCACTGATCTGCGTTCTCGTTCCAACCTAAGGTATTGAAGCCAGTGGTTCTATGTGACAACCAGCTTATAGGCATCAAACAGTAATAGAAAAATGTTTTGAAATAACTAATTTAAAGTATTACATGATGCAGTATAACAGTTCCAATATGTAAAAAAAAAAAAGCCCAGCAATCTTCTAGTATTTTCCTGCAGTTGGACTATTTCTCTCAGCAGCCATTTTTCCAGCTAACCAGGTGGATGTTTATGCTCATTTTATGGTGAGCAGATTTTGGGGGAGCCCATCAATAGTTGGTGCCCACTTTTTTTTTTTTTTGGAAAGTCTTCAATGAGCAGGACAACCGGAGTATGTTTTTGGCTCCACCTACCAACAATTTCAGAAAAGGGTGTGAATCACTGCATTTTGGTCTGCAGCAGCTTTTCTTGTTTATAAGATAATAGGGGTCACCTGTGACATGTTTTGTGCTGAAAATATCATGCCTTAATCATACAGGAAACAGTGGGCTTGATATTCATGACTGCTTGGGTTATGTTTCCACATTCAAGTGAATTTACACTGGCCAAAAAAAGACACCCCTTCCAACTTGGCAAAGCCTCAGATGTCTCGGATTTTCCTTGTAAGTACTTAGTCTTGATTTCGTTGCACCCCTGATGACTTAGAGGAGGGCTTGATCACTTTGGCATAAAGGCCAAGAGGGGAGTGTACACAGATCCTGCATACAAGAGCGTAGACAGAGCCTGTATTGTCTGTCAGTGCTGGGTCCTGCAGACCGTGATCTCCAGGATACAGTGTATCAAGTAACCTCGTTGATGGGTGCTATACAGGTCCAGGGTGGTGATCCCCCTGGAAGAGAATAAAGTTCTCAAAGTCAGTGTGGGTACACTTTTTGATGTTATATTGGAGCATATAGCAATCTCCCCTGGCAATGTTCTTTGTGTTTCTGGGGTGTTTTGTAAAGTTTTTTTTCCTATGGAGCAACATATGGTAGTGGAAAGCACAAAAATAGTGGTGCAGCGTTCGTGTGCTGTGATGTTGTCCTGCTCGGGCACCAATTTTACCCATGCATCACACTGGAATCCACCTACTGTAAGTAGCACTAATGGAGTCCTGAAGGACAGTGGTCATCAACCCTGTCCTCAGGGCCCACTAACAGGCCAGGTTTTATATATTACCTTGGGAAGATGCAGACTAGAATAGTGCAATCACTGAGCAGCAAATGATATCACCTGTGATGTATTTCAGTTATCTTGCAAACCTGGCCTGTTAGTGGGCCCTGAGGACAAGGTTGATGACTACTGCTGAAGTATACCATATTCAGTACCATTCTGCCTCCAGCCCTTGACCACAGTTGCCACTACTTTAGATAGACACAGCAAGTATTGGGACACATGTCTACATTGGTGACTTGCTACATAAATGTCTTGTAAATATTTCTATCGCACACGTTTCTGGCAAGTATGGCTCTTAAAATGTTGGGTGCTACAGCGATTACCAGCTGGGTCCTGGAAACATCAAGCAAGTGTACATATTCGCCAGCACACCATGGATCAACAACTTTCATCCAAGGTTTCTTTTATTGAGAGATCACATCTCAGGCCGCGTACACACGGGCGGACTGTTCGCCCAACTTTGTCCGTCCAACAGTTTCAGCAAACAGTCCGCTCAAAATTAGCATGGACGGACATGCCCACACACGACGAACGAACAGTTTGCTGAAACCGTGCGCGATGACGTGAACGGCACGTACGACGGGACGAAAAATACGACGTCCTATACACTGCATTATAGCTTTCGGCGTGAAAATCCTTTCTGAGCATGCGCGCAACTTTGTTTGACGAACAAGCCTACACACGAGCGGACTGTTCGCTGAAACAAGGTTTCAGCGGACAGTTTTACGGAATTTCCGAAAAACCTTGTCCGTCAAACTGTCCGCTGAAACTGTCCGCTGAAAGCCCACACACGAGCGGACTGTCCGCCCAAACACTGTTCAGCGGACAAAGTTGGGCGAACAGTCCGCGCGTGTGTACGCGGCCTCACAGATAATTACAACATTTTGGGGCCACACAGGGCCCCTTCGTCAGGCATTTGATAAAGTGCAACAGCGTCAAAGCAGAATTGAAAAATATATCAGCCACCAATCAGAACATGCAAAAATTTTTAAAAATTGTGATACCCCCACCCTGTGACATCAATATGCTGTCAGAATACTGCCAAAAATGGTTAAAAACGAAAGGACAACAAAGTAACCTAAAGCAGGCTGAAGCAATAAATTCCTAATGTTGTGGAATACAGCCCGCTTTCATAGCGTCGGTGTATGTGCAAATGATCAGGCACGTCAGCCAGATGCACTCGATCAAAGCCAAGCAGCCACTGATGTGACACCTGTACAATTCCTATTGATGTCTAGTCTGGGCAGTGCTTGATTGGGTATAGCACATACCATGTAATATATTTATTCTTTTCTGTTCGTACTCTTTTTCCTTCGGTTTCTCACACCCTATGCTCATCTGTAATATTCACTTAGGGTAGCCAATAGGTCATGACTACCTATGTTTTTTTTTTTTTTTTTCAATTAAGGGCTGAAGGTGACAATTTGTTTACCAATGGCTCGCACATGAAACTATTTTGGAATTTTTACCACCTTAAGCTGACCCCAGTGGCTCACATAGGAACCATTTTATTTGTATTTATTATGTCGTTTTTATTTATTTTTTGTTACTTGTGTTCCTGTTTTATTTTAATTTGTTTTTCTTGTAGTATTACAATTTTTTATGGCTCCACCTTTCTTGTTGTTTTTCTTTTTTCCTTTTCCTTTCTTCTTTTTTTCCACTTTCCCCCTTTTTTTTCCTCTCTCTAAAGTTTTTTTCCTTTTTCCTTTTTTTTTATTTGCCTCCTATTTTCCCCCGTTTCTGTCTGTTGTGCTTTATTACCTGTTCTTCTTTCCTTTTCTTTCTCAGTGCTTTTTTTTTTCTATTTTTTTTCCTCTGTCTCCCCCCCCCATTTCCCTTTCCCTTTTTTTCATGATTTCTTCTGCTATTTTTGTCTTATTATGTCTTATACAGAAACTATATTGTTCACTCACTGTCAGTTTCCTCTCCCTCACCACTAAACAGGCAATCTTTTCATTCCCCCTTTGGCCACCTGTCACTGCAGCCCAACACCTTCCCCCATTGCCCACCAGTGCATAAGTGACAGCAATCAGTACCACTTATCAATGCCCGCCAGTGGTGCCAATCAATTTCTCATCAGTGCCGCCTATGCTGCTGCGCTGGGAGCGTGCAAACTGGAGGACGTCTATTGACGGCTTCCCAGCAAAGTAGGTTTGCGATGTAGCCATCATTCGACTATAGCACATATCTGAAGTGGTTAATAGCCATTCAAACCCCTTTGTGTCAACTTGTGTGCATGTTATCAGGCCAAAATAACCAGGGTATGTAAACTTTTGATCAGGGTCATTTGGGTAGTTTCTGTTGTGATTATGATTAAAAAAGCGTAAACACAGTTGATTGATAATAAATGGCTTCAGGCAAACACTAACGTTGAGTGAAAGAAAAGTTTGTGGTGTTATTCATATTCTCTGAAAAATGGCCAAGAAATCATAAATTCTGTCAGGGTATGTAAACTTATGAGCACAACTGTAGTTGGTTAGATTCTATTAGAGTTGTGTGAATGGAAACCTGTGATAAATTATATGTAATTTCCTGCCATGTCTGAAGATCCAAGGTGTTCCCAGGACCCTGTTCCTATTGTGACATAGTTTTCATGTAGGTTTTGATGCTTAAATGCATTGAGTTGCTGCCGTGTAATTGACTGATTAGCAATTTGTGTTACCAAGCAATTGGAACAGTTGTACCTGATAAAGTGGCTTGTGAGTGTATAACTCTTAACAAAAATGTGGGCCATTGGAGTGTAGTGGAAGGACTGAAGAATGAATAAAATCAGAACCAAATCCCATGACTTTGAGATGGCAAAATAGTCCAATGTCAAGCTGTCAAATACTTTTTGTAAGTCCAGTAACGAGGAGCTTTATCGCCCTCCCACGTAGAGTGGATCACTGAAAGTAGAACCATTCCTCGACGGGTGCCCGATGACTGTGGATGAACCCAACCTGGTGAAAGTATATATACAGTATCTCACAAAAATTAGTACACCCCTCACATTTTATTTAATATTTTATTATCTTTTCATGTGACTGAACTGAAGAAATTACAATGTAAAGTAGTGAATGTACAGCTTGTATAGCAGTGTAAATTTGCTGTGCCTCAAAATAACTCAACACACAAGTGAGTACACCCCTAAGTGATGTCCAGATTGGGCCCAATTAACCATATTCCCTCCCTGGTGTCATGTGACTCAGTGTTACAAGGTCTCAGGTGTGAAAACGGGAGTGGTTTGTTAAATTTGGTGTTATTGCTCGCATTCTTTCATACTGGTCACTGGAAGTTCAACATGGCAAAGGACTCTGAGGATCTGAAAAAAATAATTGTTGCTCTACATAAAGATGGCATAGGCTATTAGAAGATTGCCAAGACCCTGAAACTGAGTTGCAGCATGGTGCCCAAGATCATACAGCAGTTTAACAGGACAGGTTCCACTCAGACCAGGCCTTTCCATGGTTGACCAAGGAAGTTGAGTGCACGTGTCCAGAGGTTGTCTTTGGGAAATAGACGTATGAGTGCTGCCAGCATTGCTGCAGAGGTTGAAGGGGTGGGGGGTCAGCCTGTCGGTGCTCAGACCATAAGCCGCACACTACATCAAATTGTTCTGCATGGCTGTCATCCCAGAAGGAAGCCTCTTCTAAAGATGATGCACACGAAAGCACGCAAACAGTTTGCTGAAGACGAGCAGACTAAGGACATGAATTACTGGAACTATGTCCTGTGGTCTGATGAGATCAAAATAAACTTATTTGGTTCAGATGGTTTCAAGCGTGTGTGGCGGCACCCAGGTGAGGAGTACAAAGACAAGTGTGTCTTGCCTACAGTCAAGCATGGTGGTGGGAGTGCCATGGTCTGGGGCTGCATGAGAGCTGCCCACATTGGGGAACTAAAGTTCATTGAGGGAACCATGAATGCCAACATATACTGTAACATACTGAAGCAGAGCATAATCCCCTCCCTTCACAGACTGGGCCACAGGGCAGTATTCCAACATAACCCCAAACACACCTCCAAGATGACCACTGCCTTGCTAAAGAAGCTGAGGGTAAAAGGGTTTGGACTGGCCAAACATGTCTCCAGACCTAAACCCTATTGAACATCTGTGGGGAATCCTCAACCGGAAGGTGGAAGAGCGCAAGGTCTCTAACATCCACCAGCTCCGTGATGTCGTCATGGAGGAGTGGAAGAAGACTCCAGTGGCAACCTGTGATGCTCTGGTAAACTCCATGCCCAAGAGTATTAAAGTGGTTGTAAATTCTTACACAGCACTTTTACCCACAGGTTAGCCTATGATGAGGCTTAACTGTAGGTACTGGAAACCTCTTCTAGACCTGTAAGTTTTAGAAGATATTTGCCATATATGCTTGCACTGAAGAAAGAAAACGATTGTGCCGTTTCTATAGTGCACCTTGCCGTGACCATCAGTACCCGCACGCATGCGCGTAACAGAGCCAGAGTCCATGGACACAGAAGTAAGGGGTGAAGGTGCATGCTTCCGGCAGTGGGAACAGCACGGGCTTCCTTTGCAGGTGAGTGCCACATAATTGGCTAGTATACTATGCATACTAGCCCATTATGCTTTTACTTTGCAGGAAACAAAAGAGGAAGTAAAACCCATCACGGTTTACCTGTATTTACTTCCCCTTTAACCACTAGGCGTCCGCGCTATAGCCGGAAGACGGCTGCAGCACGGACGCCAATTGCCGGGAGGCCGTCCCTGGATGTCCTCCTGTTTACTTCCGCAATGAGCGCTCCCGTGGGCACACATCAGGGAAGTTCTGTGCTGGCCTTGTCCCTTGGACACGGCCAGTCACAGATCGCTGTAAATGGCCAATCACAGCGGCCGTTTACAGCATGATCAGTGTGTCCAATGAGAGATGATCTCATATGTAAACATATATCATCTCTCATCGCCGGCTCTCCCTCCTCACACAGAGACAGCGTGTGAGGAGGAAGAGCTGAACCGCTGCAGCGGTTAGTGAAAAAAAAACCTGTCCCCAGTACCACCCGTCAGTGCCATCTTTCATCAGTGCCACATATTAGTGCCAAGTGGCATCTGTCATCAGTGCCACATGTCATCAATGCCACATATTAGTGTCATTAGTGCCATCTGTCATCAGTGCCAAGTGTCATTGTCCTGGTGCTCCAGGGCCTTCAAAGGTGTAATAGGTAGTCAACAAGTTAGATGTGTAATTTATGCTCCTAGAACACACGTAAGTGCTCCCTGCATGTTGGGCCTCTCTATGTGGCTAGGCTGTGGAAAAGTATCGTAATACTCAGTAGCAGAATGTATTTTGGGGCATTATTTGTGGTATACACATGCCATGTGAGAGAAATAACCTATTACAATGACAATTTTGTGGAAAAAAAAAATATCTTCATTTTGCAAAGAATTGTGGGGAAAAAATGACAACATCAAAAACCTCACCATGCCTCTTACTAAATACCTTGGAATGTCTACTTTCAAAGAAGGGGTAATTTGGGGGGTATTTGTATGCACTCGGCACCACTTGGAAACACTCTGTTCCCAAGTGTTTCCGAGTGCATCTTGGTGGCTCTGAGCAGTTTCCGAGCGTCTCCACCTCCCCCCCCCCACCTCTTGCCACACGCAGTACTACATACAATAGATGTCACTGTGGAACTAATTATCTGAGTTTCCATTGTCTTCTATGGCTTTGATATACGAGTGCTTTGGATTACAAGCATTCTTCTGGTACAAATTATGATCATAATCCAAGGTACCACTACAATTCCCATTGGATTGAAGCAGTTTACACATTTGTATTCACTGCTACTCACTCATGTCAAATGGCCCAGTGTATTATGTGCTGTATGTGCCCATGCAGTGCTTAGTGAAGAAGTGTGTCTGGAAGAAGGTGCACAGACAACAGAATGGCTTCATGTACACCAGAAGGGGTCTTGGGCATTTGGCTGCTGACTCAAGGATAGTGCTTCCTAGCAAACATTTAACTGATCCTTTTAATGTTCACCATGCTAGCTGCTTGCACTCTATCACGAAGAACTGGGGAAGTGACAGCGAGAAGGAACTGGAGCCCTCCATTGAAGAATGTGGTCCAGGGCAGTGTTCAGAATTATCCACCTGCAAAATGTAATTAGATCAATGGTTTCCAATCAGTGGGCCATCTAATGTACGCATGCATGTATGTATGTGTGTGCAATATAAAATGCAACTGGGCTTGGAACATTTTTTAACTGCACCCCCTTTAAACCATGCCCAATATCCAGCACAATTAATCTATGTCTGATTTTCAGAGCAACAGACTGTGTACGCTGTATTTATATTTTTGCACTTGTGTATTCTTCCTTTATTATTATTATTATACAGGATTTATATAGCACCAACAGTTTGTGCAGCGCATTGCAAAATGAGGGCAGACAGTACAGTTACAATATAATTCAATACAAGAGGAATCAAGGGGCTCTGCTTGTTAGAGCATACCACCTAAAAGGGAGGTTTAAGTGATATAAAAGGTAATTACTGTGGGGGAATGGGCTGATAAAGAAAATAAAAGAACAGTTGTAAGGTGGCAGCAGGAAAGGCTTCTCTAAAGAGAAGGGTTTTCAGGGACTCCCTTAAAATTGGACAGTGAGAGATAGTCGGGCATATCAGGGTAGGGAGTTCCAGGGGATACGAGAGGCTTCGGAGAAGTCCTGGAGGTGATCATGGGGGAGCTAGAGAGCAGGGGGTCTTGGGAGGAATAAAGAGAATGATTTAGTTGGTATTTTGAGACCAGGTTAGTTATGTAGATGTGGTAGAGTTGTGGATGGCTTTGTAAGTTGATAGTATTTTGAATTTTATTTGTTGGGTCAGAGGAAGCAAGCGGAGGAATTGGCAGAGAGAGGTAACAGACACTGAATGGTTGGTAAGGTGGATAAGCAGCAGCATTCTGGAGGGAGAGCAAGAGGGGATAGCCTATGTAAAGGTAATCCAATGAGAAGGAAGTTGCAGTAGACAAGACGAGAGAAACAGGGAGTGAATTAGAAGCTTTGTGGCGTCATTGGTGAAGATGGGCATACTTTGCGGAAGTTGAAGCAACAAGTTTTGGACAGTGATTGGATGTGGGGCTGAAAGGATAGCTCAAAGTTCAGGATTAAACCTAGCACCCTGGCATGCAGGGACGGGTTGATGGCTGTGCCATTGATCTTGACAGAGAAAGCAGTGGAAGGGGCAGGTGGGGGAGGAAATAATATGAACTTGGTTTTCCATAGATTGCGTAGGATGCTGGGACTGTGACATCATAATGGGCGGGGACATCCGACGATGTCCCTATATAAGTCGCTGCACGCTGCATCCCTGTCATTGTGACCAGAGACAGTGACGAGGCAACAGCTCGAGAAGAACAGAAGGCCAGAAGACAGCGGCGTCAGAAGCCTGGGCCACCACTTGTAAAAGAGCTGGCCCGGCAAGAAGAACCGAAGAGGGGGACAAGACCACCGAAGTCGGAAGAAGAGGGCGGCGGCGAAGAAGAAGAAAGCCGGGCTCCTCCGCTAGTAAAAGAGCTAGCAGAAGAGACCCCCGAAAACTGAACAAGACCCCCAGAGCTGTGCAATAAACTATTTTTACATTTTTTTCACAGGTGAATGGGTAGGGGTACATTGTACCCCATACTCATTCACATAGGGTGGGGGGGCCGGGATCCGGGGGCCCCCTTATTAAAGGGGGCTCATGGATTCCGATAAGCCCCCCGCCCGCAGACCCCGACAACCAACGCCCATGGTTATCGGGAAAGAGGCCCTTGTCTTCATCAACATGGGGAAAAGGTGCTTTGGGGTGGGGGGGGCGCACGGCCCCCCTTCTCCAAGGCACCCTCCCATGTTGAAGGCACGCAGCCTGGTACAGCTCAGGAGGGGGGGCTCTCGCTCATCCCCACCCCCTTTCCTGGCCAGCCGGGTAGCGTGCTCAGATAAGGGTTTTATATGGACCTGGGGGGGACTCCACGCCGTTTTTGCGGCTTAGGGATTCCCCTTTAAGTCCATACCAGGTAACGGGGCCAGCGACGCCTCCTTCGCTGGTCCCGGCTACCTGGAGCCGTGCTCAAAATGAGCGGACTTTCCTCCGGGTGGGAAAACTCCATTAATTTCAAAAGTACAGCGGACTAGCACACACATGGCCGTATTGTCTGCCGAAATGCGAGTCCGGTGGACAGATTGATGTACAAAACTACAATCTTAGTCCGCCGGACTGTTGGGTAAAAAAAAGTCCGCCGGAGCCCACACACGGATTGTTTGATCGTGTGTACGGGGCTTAATTTTTCCGCCACAAATACCTTTTTGCTTTTTAGGCCAAAAAGTTCAATTTTGGGTCTCATCTGACCAGAGCACCTTCTTCCACATGTTTGCTGTGTCCCCCATATGGCTTCTCGCAAAATGGAACATCTTATGGCTTTCTTTGAACAATGGCTTTCTTCTTGCCACTCTTCCTTAAAGGCCAGCTTTGTGGAGTACACGACCAATAGTTTTCCTGTGGACAGATTGTCCCATCTGAGCTGTGGATCTCTGCAGCTCCTCCAGAGTTACCATGGGCCTCTTGGCTGCTTCTCTGATTAATGTTCTCCTTGCCCGACCTGTCAGTTTAGGTGGACAGCCGTGTCTTGGTAGCTTTTCAGTTGTCATACTCTTTCTGTTTTTGGATGATAGATTGAACAGTGCTCCGTGAGATGTCCTTGGGATATTTTTTATTATAACCTAACCCTGCTTTTAACTTCTCCACAACTTTATCCCTGACCTGTCTGATTTGTTCCTTGGCCTTCATGATACATGAGGGTGTCACAGAACAGTTGTATTTATACCGAGATTAAATTACACGCAGGTAAACTCTATTTACTAATTAGGTGACTTCTAAAGCAATTGGTTAAATTAGATTTTTAGTTAGGGGTATCAGAGTAAAGGGGGCTGAATACAAATGCATGCCATACTTTTCAGATATTTTCCTTCCACTTTACAATTATGTGCCACTTTGTGTTGGTCTATCACATAAAATCCCAATAAAATACATTAACTTTTTTGGTTGTAACACGACAAAATGTGGAAAATTTCAATGGGAGTGAATACTTTTTCAAGGCACTGTAGACTAGTGTAACTAGACAAAGGGAGAATGTTGGGGGTCATGAACACTGCATCTCAGAAAAGAACTGGTTTTACAGGCATTTGAGCTTTTATTTCCAAAAGCATGAAGAATTTCACACATTTTTACCTGTTTTTGAGCATAAGCGTGTTTTTCACAAACACCCCCCTCATTTTTCACTCCAAAATGACCATAATGCATTGCAAAATTAGTTCTAGTTGTCATTTTCTTTGAGAGAGAGCAGAAAGATCACTGTGAGAGCAGAGAAAACATTTTATTTTTTACTGCAAACATCACGGATCCCCTTGCTTTAATGATTCATGATATAGTGCTACTGCTTATATTGCAGAGGCTGCTATAACGTCCTTAGCCATTTTCCAAGAACAAAAGGGCAGCAGCATGACCATCTCTCAAGAGCACATGCAGTCTGATGAACAATAGGAGGGAGGGCCACTGAGAACTTACCTCCCAGGGCTTCCAATTAATAGATCAGTATTTTCTTAAAAAAAGGTGAAACGTTCATAAAAAAGCTCTTCTCAAAAGTGCATTTGGTGGGTTTTTTCTGCTTGTAAGCTCATATTCCTGAAACCATCTATAGTGTGCATGGACGCATTGGCTAACATGGAGGGAAGTTTCCAGGCAGAGAAAAATAAAAGCTCAAAGCCTGTAGGACCAGCTTCTTTGAGCAGCAGTGTGCACGAGCCCTTATTCTGTTTTGACCCATCCAGCTTTGCATGTTCCAAATGGAAGTAAAAGGCATGGCATCAAATTAGATTCCCTTTAGCCACATGTCTACCAAGGTACATTATTTATAAACATCATAGTAGACAAGTGGTTTAACCACTTCCAGCCAAGGACGTCATGTGACGTATTTGACTTTCAGTGGGAATATCTGAATGATGCCTGCAGCTATAGGCATCATTCAGATATCCTCGTTTTTAGCTGGCGATTCTGTGTACCATAAGAATGATCATAGTGGCAATTCCACAGCTTGATCGTTCTTACAGGCGACGGAGGGGACATCCTCCCCTCCTGCCGTCATCCAGTGCTTCTCCAGGCTCTCCCGGAGAAAGAATCTTTTGCCACCGGATGACGACCATAGAGATTTCCAGAGGCCCGGGCGTGACTTTATGACGTCATGTCTGGGCCATGGTTGTAAACAAAGCCACGATAGCAGCTGGTAAGCATGAAATCGTGGCTTTTTTTTTTCAATCTCATGTTTTCCAGCCTGGAGGAGAGATGTGAGGTCTGATTGACCCTGCATCTCTCCATAAAGAGGACCTGTCACGAACCATTCCTATTACAAGGGATGTTTACATTCCTTGTAATAGGAATAAAAGTGATCAAAAAAAAATGTAAAAGAAAGTGTAAAAAAAAAAAAAAAAAAAAGCGAAATACATTTTTTTGTTAAATAATAATAATAATAAGCACAGGTCTCGCGAGACCAGACCGCGCTATGGGGGTACTGGCAGGCCACAGTATAAAATAACAAAACACTGAGAACGGTGTCGCCACCCCTATATCTTGCAGTCCTAAAAAGGATCGCAAGTAATGGCAAAGATCAAATAATTATATTAGGAGGGGCCAGGCGCTACCTATAGTAACTAAAAAGGGATGTGTGCAAATATGTGTAGGAACATAGAGATATAACCCCACATACAGCACCGCCAGCTAAAAAATTACAGATAAATAGTTGGTGGTGGGACCCCTCATCATCCACTAAATAGTTACAAGAGAGGAGTAGACAGAGCAAATAATAAACAAGGCCTTATAACTGTGCCCCAATGGTGTATAGCAAAGTTCAATATATAATAAGGGAGTGTTACAGTCTATAGTATATTATAAATGGCCCTATTATCAACTTATATAACCATGTGCCCAATAAACAAGTAAATCTCAACACCAGATATATAAACCTAAATATATATATAGTGCAAGCTTATAAAGTATATATGTAAGTAGATATATACTTAGCAGGAGATGCTAAGATATACAAAAATGCGTGGTGATATGTGTTTTAAAACAGCTTACCTGTAAAATCCTTTTCTTTGATGTACATCAGGGGACACAGAGGTCCCTCCCTTCTTCTCATACACTTGTATTGCTTGGCTACAAAACTGAGGACTCCCAGTAATGGGAGGGGTTATATGGGGGAAGTACACGCCTTAGAGGCCTGCCAGTGTCCAGCACCTGTCGGTCCGATATATAACCCACATAATAATTACTATGGCTCTGTGTGCCCTGATGTACATCAAAGAAAAGAATTTTACAGGCAAGCTGTTTTAAAAATCCTATTTTTTTTTTTAAAGAGTACCTGTCACCTGCCCATACTATCACATAGGGGACTAAGTGTAAAAAAATTGTATAAAATAAAAATATTATAACATTTTTCATACACCCCATATAAAAGGTGCAGTGTAGGGCGAGAACGTGTAGGTAAACATTAATCACAGCACACATGTGAGGTGTGGTTGCATATGTCAGTGTGAAAGCAATAATTCTAGGACCATAGTTCAAGGTTAACTCTAAACTGATGACCTATAAAGGAATTTAAAGCATTGTCCATGGAGAATTTTGGGTACCGTGTTTTTTTCCATTTCACGGGCACGTGCAGTGCTAAGACTTGACCCATTTAGCCTCTATTTACTTGTTGCACCCCATCTTTTATATTTTACCCAAAAAATTGGGTATAATATTGTGTTTGTTTGCACAAAAATTTAGTGTACAATTTGTGTATTTTTTTCTTAAATACACGCATTTGATAAATAATCGTGCAAATATCACATGACATACAAAATTGCAACTACCCCACCGTTTTATTCTTCATGGTCTTTTCTTTCAGAAATATATACGTTTTGGGGGTTTACAGTAATTTCTAGCAAAAAAAAAAATGCTAATTTTAACTTGCATAAAATTAAAACAAAATGCTCCGTTAAATAAATGATTAACGTACAGAAGTATTTATGTGCAATAATTCATATTTACCTGTCAACCAACGTCTATTTTTTATGAATCTTGAGTTCTAAACATAATATGTACAAAACACTATGTATTTCATTTAACAGCCAACCATGTTATACTGGGGCAGCCATGGGTACGCTGTCCTAGGAGTGTAATAATTTGCCAAAATTTTAAGCATTGCTGTGGGTTGAACAGAGTTTACTGTTATTACACAGACATTTACATGTAGATGCAATTTAAAGTGATTGTAAGGGTTTTTTTTTTTTATTAAAAACATATACTTACCTCCACTGTGACGCTCGTTTTGGCCCCCGAACCTCGTCTTCTGGGGTCCCCCGGTGGCTCTCACAGCTCCTCCCCACATCAAATAACCCCTAGTAGAAGTGCTCTCCCAAGGGAGTTACCTTGCTGCCGCGCTTCCAAGTCCATCATTCAGCGCCCATAGCCGCCGAATGTATGACTTGGGGCCCGTCATCTGGCTACCCATGTCATTGGATTTAATTGACAGCAGTGAGAGCCAATGGCTGCACTGCTATCAATCTATCCAATCAGGACACAAGACACTGGCCGGAGCTGGTGTGCTCGTTCCCGTTGCGCAAATTCCGTTGCTCAGGTAAGTATAAGGGGGGCTCAGGGGCACTGCTACATCAAAAAAATTTTTTTACCTTAATACATAGATTGCATTAAACTGAAAAACGGTGAGGGTTTACAATCCCTTTAAGTCACTAGGTATAACATAATTTCAAAACAGCCACATGGTGTCACCAGGAATATACTGAATTTTAAAATGCCGTAAAAGTAATATTTTTATCAGATTGTCAGTGTGCAAGATACTTAAGCAAACTAGAGCGAAAGGATACTGATTCAGAGTGCCAGCCAGGACTGCCAACTCATTCCTTTAATGATGCTTTAGAATTACACAGGTTATGTAGTTAGCTGTTCACTTTCTCCTTCTCTGACATTTATTTTATTGGCAGCAGGCAAAATAGAAACCCCTGTGTGTACTTTTTGCATGCCCGTGACCCTGATGATAGCTGTCACTCATCATGGCAGTAACTCTTGACTTTCAGCACACAAGTGAAATAACCAAGTTCAAACACGCAGTATGGACAGAGTCCAGAGTCCTAAAAGTGTATCTCCTGGCTACTGCAGAGTTAAAAAAATAAAATAAAATCAGAACAAAGATTTGTGATTCCTAGAGGGAGGAACAGGGATGAGAAGGCTTCCCTAAGAACCAAGGTCACTCAGCAGACCTACAAAAGGGTGCTCTCTTCTGGCAACAGAAGGGGTGACTGCACATGGGCAATATCAAGCATGGTGTCCATTGGGGCTATCTGCGAGGCAGCCACAGGGACACCAACACATGCCTGTCGTGGTAATTTGGCTGCACACTCTGTTGCATTTTTAAAAAAAAATATTCTCTGCTGCTTCAAAGAAAGGTTAAAAATGTATGTGGTAGGTATTTATCATAAGTGATGGCATGGAGATGTTAGGAAAACCTGGAAATTGATGGCAATCATTTTTTTTCCTTGACCTACATTTTTCTTTCTTGATCTATACATGACATCACACAAGACCACCCATAGTAAGAGTAACTCGTTCTAAAACTCCCCTGCTAGAGGGGAATTCAAATTTATATTCAACATCTTGGAGGGTTTAATACAAGGGTGCAGTCAACCCATGTGAAATGCCATTTAGATAGGAAAGGAAAAGTATAGTCATTCGAGATTAATCAATGTAATATATCAATATAAGCACTTTCTGTTTTTATGTGTTTTGTCCAGCAGGGGATTGCAGGGTTAAAAGAGCTGGCATCAGCCTAATGGCAAGAGTGGCTACTAAATTTACTTTAGGACACTGGCCTTAATTAAGATTGTTGATGTAAAATTGATATTTGTAAAATTAGAAACAAGGAGTTACGGCAAACATGCAGGGTTTAATTGTCCACAATAGTATTTTCAGTACTTTTTTTTTTTTTAAGAGCCAAAATTAACCTCTTCTGGATTTCAGTTCCATGAAGAAAGAGAGTTCAATAGTTTATCTTCTCTCACTGACCTACTTACTGTAGATCAGTTCCCTAGGATCACAGCACCATCAGAGGAGTGAGCACAAACCAAAGACACTATGCACTATAATATCCCTTTTTGAATTTATGTTTATTCGGCTACTTGCCATATGCCTTTTGATGAATGAATACATGAAACGAGTGTTTTGCAACAAAAGTAATGTGCTGTAGAAGATTTGAAACCTATATTTAGAAGAGTGCAGTTTACAAGCAGAAATAACCATGGTTTCTGAACATTGCCATGTCAACATGAATAAGCATGAGTCAAATAAATGTTTATTTAGTGGTGATGGGAATAGAATAAAGATAATTATAGATGAAAGGGGTCAAGTAGATAATTATATTTTTGAAAGGTCACTGAATGAAGAGTTAATATAGAGCAAGCCATTGAAGTTAACTAGAAGAGAATACCCACTATAATACACTGAAGCTGTAATACATGGCAGGTCTGAAGAATTACCAGCACCAGTACAATAGATAAATGAGTCCTGATTGATTTAATCCTAAGGGACCTGTCAGCAATAAATAAAATAATAATGCCAAAATGTCTATTTCAAGCCAATAATTAAATGTGTGCTTTTGTAAGATTATTTCATATTGCCTTCCAAACATAAACGACCATACAGTATTTATAAATCATCTGACGTTTGGCGAACATTCACTGTGGGTGAATCTTCCAGGTGCATGTGCTTTAAGTAACAGTGATTGATTTGTCACTAAAGAAAGACACATTACTGGGATACATTGTGTATGTATTTTTGTACAACTAAAGCAGGGGTCTCAAACTCAAATTACCTGAGGGCCACAGGACAAGTTTCATATCCCATGGCAGGGCCGCATGCAAACTTTTAATCTTCAAAAACATTAAACTAGTATATACAGTGGTAGTTACTGCTTGCTACCAGTCACTGCTTACTGCCAGATGCTTGGCAGTGTTTGCTCTGCAGCGGCCAGCAGGACCCACAGGTCAGCAGCCAGATCCCAGCAGGACCCACAGATTGTGGGTCCTGTTTTGAGCTGGCTGTGGACCCTGCTGGCCACTGACCCTATGGGTCCTGCTGGCCTGTATGCCATGGCCAGCAGGACCCACAGGTCACTGGACAGGGGCCAGCAGGATCCCACAGGTCAGTCAGCAGCCAACAGGATCCCACAGATCAGCGGCCAGCAGGATCCCACAGGTCAGCATCCAGCAGGACCCCAGAGGTCAGTAACCAACAGGACCCCACAGATCCGCAGCCAGCAGGACCCACAGGTTCACAGTCAGCTCCTAGGAGGATCTGCCTGTGGATCCTGCTGGGAGCTGGCTGCTGTCCAGTGGGTCCTGCTGGCTGCTGTCCTGTAGGCCATGGCCAACAGGATCCCACAGGTTCACAGTCAGCTCCTAGCAGAATCTGCCTGTGGATCCTGCTGGGAGCTGGCTGCGGACCTGTGGGTCCTGCTGGCCATTGACCTGTGGGTCCTGCTAGCTGTTCTCCTTTAGGCCATGGCCAGCAGGACCAATAGGTCAGCAGGACCCATAGGCCATGGCCAGCAGGATTGCACAGGTCTGCAGCCAGCAGGATCTCACAGTTCAGTGGCCAGCAGGACCCATGACCCTATAGGCCATGACCAGCAGGACTGTACTTTGCCCCTTCGGCTCGAGTCAGAGCTAATGGTGAACTGTCCAAACCCTTCATGATCACGAATGGGACATGACAGGGATGCCCCTGTCACTGGAGCCGCTCCTGTGCACTGTACACCTAAACCCAGACATCACGGAAGTCGCGATCTGGGATACCCAACAGAAGGTCTCCACGTATGCGGATGACATGCTGTTCTCACTCACAAACTCAACAATCTCGCTCCTGAATCTCCACGAATTTTAAAAATACGTAACCTTATCGAACTTGAAGATCAATTTTGACCAGTCCGAAGTGATGGGCATAGGCATAACGCAGCCCCTTCTCACGAATATCCAGGCCAGTTTCAAATTCAAGTGGATGAAAACGGCCCTGAAATATCTAGGAACCTACATACCTCCTAAAATGTCCCAAATCTTTGCCCTGAACTTCCCACCAATACTGAAAACTGCATGAGAATTGCTTAACAAGTGGCACATGGGCCTTCATTCATGGTTCGGCAGGTGCAACATCCTCAAGATGAGCATTCTCCCCAAATTCTTGTACCTCCTATATGCCCTGGCAATCCAGTGACAGGGCGAAGAGAAGCGGCGACATCCCTGTCATGCCCCATTCGTGATTGTGAAGAGTTTGGACAGTTGCCATTAGCTCTTACTCGAGCCGAAGTCAGAGCTTATGGTCCAGTTACTTCAATCAAGTGAGGGCGATGTTCTCCAACTTTATCTGGGCACATAAACGACCGAGACTGAACAGATGGCAGCTCTTGCTACCCAAAATTTATGGTGGCCTAATGGTGTGAGAACTACGTAAATACCAACAGGCGACCCACTTGACCAGACTTATTGACTGGAACCGCCACCAGACTACTAAATTGTGGCCTTGCCTGGAATAGTACATTCCAGTAGAAAGAGCACCTTGGTGCCACCAATCGCTGCCAAATGCTGTAAAAAAAAATCACCCTCTGGTTGGGCTGACTAGGCGGACTTGCTCGGCCCTTTACCTTAGCTCCTCTCTTATGTCAACCCACTCCCCTACTTGGAAACCCTCTATTCTCCCCAGGATCCCAAGACCCTGTCTTCTGCTCCTTGAATAAATCTGGCTGCTTCCAAGCCTCCCATTTCCTCACCCATAGTAGGTGGCCATCCCTATCCAAGCTCATGAGTCCAGACCACTGGAGGGCCTTCCAAATTAACCATATTTTCAAGTCCTTACCTCTCCCAGACAGTTTCTGCCAAATTCTCACCACCTTTGAGACTTACTGTTCTGAGGAGGGCGCCATGCTTCGCACCCTATCGGTCGCCTACCAGTTGATTACGCAACCTGATGGCTACCTCCCGCTATGCCTCAGTACATGAGAGAAGGATATCAAGATCACGCTCTCCCCAAGTCAAAGGCAAAACATCCTCCATATGTACAAAGATACAGGAGGCTAACTTTAAAATTGTCACCAGATGGTATAATACTCCTGCAAAACTACAAAAATTCTTCCCCTCGTCCTCGGATCCCTGCTGGAGGTGCCAAGAGGACCGGGGAACAATTCTCCACATCTTTTGGTCCTGCCCTAAACAGTTCTGGAAGACAATCCAGCACATTGCCCAAAAGTTTACCAAGCGCCCCATCCCAGAAGATTCTTTCTGCTAGATGCCTCCAACATTCCAAGCAAAATGTATAAAAAAAATCAATAATTCGCCATCGCCTCAACGTGGCCAAGGTGTGCATCCCTCTATGCTGGAAGTCCACACAACCTCCATCCATAGGCTTGTGGCTCAAAACAGTGGAGGAAATCAACAAAATGAAGGATCTTATCCTCACAGCCCGTCACCAACAGGAACGCTACACTAAGACGTGGACACTCTGGAACATGTTTGCCTTCTCTGATGAGGGACAGGCCCTCTTTGGAAGCGACATGGTAGACTAGTTCATCCCTAATATAACTAGGATAGATGACAGCACCGTCCCTTCCTGTTTGTACTGCATCCCGGGAGATGCACATTCATCGCCCCCTGTTCCTTCCCCTACCACTCTCCCTTTCCTCCCCTCTCTACCCTCCCTCCATCTTCCCTCCGAACTCCTCCTTCCTCCCCCATTCTTCCAGTGGCTATCTTGCCTTCCTCTTTGTTCACCTTCTTCCCTCTCTTATGTCTCTATTCTTATGGTATTTTTTCTACAATATATGTCTTACTACTGTTTTATAATATTCTAAAAGGTTGAGACAGGGACAACGAGCCTACTCACTGCTGCACATTAAAATCCCATGGAATAGACATTTAGTGACTTAGCAGAAGAGGTTCACAACCATATTCTTTCAGACCCTCCATAGGAGAGTGGAAGGTATGCTTGTCATATTTTGCCTACTTGTATTTTAGCAACTCTTTCCATGACATGGTATGTTTTTTTACCTCATGTCCCTGCTCTTGAGACTAATCTTTTGTCAGTAAAGAAGCTCACAAAACAAGGCAATGTAATGACATTCCAAAATGACAGTTGTGCCATCAAAAAAGGGGATATCTTACTTGCAAGGACTAAAACTGTAGATACAAACAAGTGGCCACTGCCCCACCTATAACTGGTCTTTGCAGCAAGGAGCACTGGAAGGGTGACGTATGTCAAACAAATACAAAGCGATTTCAAAGCCCAAACTTACCAACCAGCCAGCGACCAACCGAAATTACCTAACAATATACCTTAAGAACGGGTTTAATTTATACACATTTGCGTACAGGCCCCATAAAGGCACCTTGTTTTCTGTAGTCCCAAACTCTAACTTCTGAGAGTCTCCAAAATGAAGCTTCACTGTCACAGTTTGGTGTCTCTGGTGTTATCTTTGTGAAGCAAAATAAAAGGCAATTGGAAGTTCTGGATTTGCAGCCATTTCTTTCTTCTTTACACAGTGTACAATTACACTTTCTAATAAACTTCAGGAGGTGTACACAGTATCTAATACAGTGTAGTGTGGTGTTGCAAAACATAATACATCATGTCCGTAAGGCCACCAAGGAGAGGCAGACGCTCACAGGCCACTAAAAGAGAGCAAGCGGCCTCTGTCTATAGTCAACAGTGGTGGTTGTGGACATGGGGCACCCTCTGCAGGTGGACGTGGGCACGATTGTCCTTTTTTGCTGCTGCTGGTCAAGTTATTAAGCCACAACATGCAGAAGAGTTAATGGAGTGGATAACGAAGCCGTCCTCATCCTTCTCATCCTCCTCATCCTCTGTCACCCAGGCTCAGAGTAGTTTGCCTTTCAATGCAGCTGCCAAATTGGCCTTTTCCACCGGCTCCTTGTCCACAGTCACTCTTTCCGTAGCCCCACCATCATGCACAGAGGATTCCAGGTCAGCTATCACACTTCCCTTTTTCCCTCACTACAGGATTCCTGTTAAATCAGAACTAAATCCTACCGTTCACATAAGAAATAAGCAATAAATCAACAAATTATTTGCCACATAATGCTCTGACTGTTTTCATAAGAAAAAAAATCTCCATGTATGGAATTCATTAGTTATCTTCATAAGAAACTGCTGCAGGGCCAGTAATGTCAGAAGTCAAATGGCACATGCACGACCAAAGGGAAAGCAAAAGAAATGTCAGCAGAAAATAAGCATGGCATGACAACCAAAAAACTTCTGATTAAATTGCATGTACATAAGATTGAGAAAGACCCATCAAGGTCCTGCATACCACAACAATGCAGTAACTTTGTTACAGACAAAAGGCACAAGTCACTAAACTAAAACGATCATTATTTTCAACAGAAAGGACTAGTTGGAGCTAAAAATAATCCAAAGGCTGACAGTATGATCATTATGGGAAACAACACAAGCTTTATAGTTTAGAGAATTTGACCTCAAAAGATTTGACTTTGCACAAATCTTTTAATCTTGAAAGCAAACTCACTCACCCACTCATGTTTCCATGCTTTATTTTGCTGAGAAATCACTTTGAAAAACACCCCTTTATAATTTTTGGCTGTAGCCATCTTGACTACGCGCAGAGGATTCATGTAGAATTTACTTCCAGGAATCTATCTTCCCTTAGCTCAGGCATGTAGGCAGGGGATTGTGCCTAGCTGAGAAAACCCCTCATCCCCTTCTAAAGACTCCTGAGATATGACATAATTTGCCTAGGCCTGGAATCCAGGAAGAAACTGAATATATTTAAAAAATAATTAAAACAACTAATCATGTTGATTGAGAGAGTGAAGTTTCACTTTAAAGTGACAGATCAATTCATCATTTTGACTGCTGTTTTCTACATTGACAAAAAGTTCTTAAAGCGGTGTTCCACTTAAAAGAAAATTAAAAGTCAGCAGCTACAAATACTGCAGCTGCTGACTTTTAATAATTGGACACTTACCTGTCCCAGGGTCCAGTGATGCGGGGGATCAAAGCCCCGTTTGTCTCTCCTTCCACTCGGCGGGGCCTGCATTGTAACTGTGGGCACCCGGCTGTGGCTTCACAGCTGGGCACCCACTGCGCATGTGCGAGCGGCGCGTCCCAGATGATTGACAAGAGGGAGGGGGAGGGGGCAGAGCTGATCTCCCTTCCTGCACTGAGGGAAGTGACGTCAAGAGCCCAAGCGCTAAAGGAGACAGACTATGAGGGACCCCCTAGCAACAGGCATTTAGAGGCAAGTAAAAAAAAAAAAAATGCTCCAAATGTTTTTTTATTCCTTTGTAGGGTGGAACTCCACTTTAAGTCATGAAATTTTAATTGGTGTTTCCCAGAGCATTGGCCAACATGACTTTTCCAGAAACCTGGACCTAGCTAATTAGACATTGTCTAATTCAGAGGCCATATTTTGTACCCTGTGGTTTCATAACTTAGTGTACCATTTTGAAATTGCATACTCTAGGAATGGTATGTACTCACACTGCATTTCTGCATGCATATTAATTTTGCTAGAAATTATTTATTTTGTTAATCAAAACTTTTTTATTGATAAATTGCTCTTTCAATGCATACAATGATTGCAGCAGGTAAGAAAAATATAACACATATAGAACAAGTTGTATCAGGCATCCATAGAACATGAGCAATGACAGAAGGCAAGGCAATACAAATATTATGATTTTTCAATTAAAACACCAACTAGCACTGATCTGATGTATTGTAACAGTATTAGACACTTCTTCAGGGAACGGATTATGCAGATTCTAGTGCTTTACCTCTCTACCTTTGAACATGACTTAACCTGTTTATCCTACCTCTTTCCCTCTCTCCCCCCCCCCCCCCCCGACAGCAGTGCCCGCACCCTACTGCAGGAGCCTGTCCATCACCAGCTGTGGTGGGGCGAGGCTTCGATCATCCAGCCATGACCGCCAAATGAGGTTGAATTTTCTCACAGCCTTCCTGTGGCTGTAGGCTAGGCGCTTCCTTAGAAGAAGTGAGTTAACATAAGTGATCCTTGTTTCCCTGTGGGAACTGTGGATGCCATCCAGTATCGATCTATATGTTTCCTGGCTAGGTACAGCAGTCTGGTAATCATGTAATACATTCCATTTGGGTACATCTCCACATCAATTGCCCCTAGCAGACACAC
Organism: Lithobates pipiens; assembly: GCF_037356315.1. Classification (NCBI taxonomy): domain Eukaryota; kingdom Metazoa; phylum Chordata; class Amphibia; order Anura; family Ranidae; genus Lithobates; species Lithobates pipiens. Next base: position 37,226,822 of record NW_027507718.1, read on the forward strand.
CAGGGGGTTCAGGGGTACTGGTATCTGAACTAATCTAGAGATACATTGGGATACCTCCGCCCAGTATCGGTGAAGTTTTGGGCATCTCCAAAGCAAGTATATAAAATCCCCCTGATGTACTTTACATTTTGGACATGGGGGGGGGAGTCCCTCTGACCCCAACCATGGAGTTGTATTGGTGTTCGATAAGCTCTTGGCAAAATAAACAATTGTGACAGTTTATGAGAGGCTGAGACAGATACTGCAGGTATTGATTCCAAAGCCATGTCCCATTGATCCCCATCTGTCTCTCCAATGTCTCCCACCCACGGGTTTTACATTTGAGATGTAAATCCCCCTCTGTTTCCAAGAAGAGAAACCCTGCAATTCATGGAGTTCTGGATACCTGTGGTTGTTCCACAAAGGTGTGAAAGGCAATGGGCCCCTGATAGACAAGGCTTTCTGAAATTCCCTCCATACCTTCCTAAGGAGATCACCTGTTGGGCAGAGGGCGGGATGCTCGGTAAGGCCATCTCCATATGGGAGGCAGCTTTCAATGTGGGGTAAGACATAGTCACCAGTTTAGCCACAGGATCCTTGCCTGTGTCCCATCCCCACCCCGCAAGTTGTTGAATTTGTGAGGTTATAAAATACATTTTAGGGTGCGGTATGGCCAGTCCCCCCCCAATCCTTCCCATATTATAGGGTGGTCAAACTGATTCTAGCCTTCTTCTTCTTCCATATTAGATCTTGCATTAGAGAATCAATGCGTTTGAACTATTTGTTCGAAATCTACATGAATTATGAAACACATATAAAAGTTGCGGCTCCCATACCATTTTTATTTTAAATATTTTATTTAATATTTATATTATTTTTATTAGGTTCACTCTTCCCACCACCAATAGGAGAAGCCTATACCAGCTAGTACATTTGACTTTCTGTCTGTCCAGTAGCGGGCCCAGATTCAACCGAAGATATTCGGCCGGGTTTGGGGTTACCACCACACGCAAGTATCTGAAGCTGTTTGCTATGGTAATTTGTCTCGCTCCTGTGGGTAGAGGTGCTTTCAAGGGGGCAATGGACATTAATACTGATTTGGACAAATGTATGGTAAAGCCTGAGAACCCGCCAAAGTCAGTTATAATCCCCATCACTGTTCACAAAGAGGCAGCAGTGTCTCCCAGATAAATTAGTGCATCATCCACATAAAGGGATATCTTGTCTTCCAGCAGACCTCTACGGAACCCCACAACCTCAGGTGTGTTGCAGTTCAAAATGGCTAGAGGCTCTACTGCCAGAGCGAACAGCAATGGGGACAGTAGGCGTCCCTGACAAGTGCCCCTATGCAGAGTAAAAGAAGGGGAAAGATTGTTATTTATACAGAGTCTAGCTCTGGGTTTTGAATACAGAACCTTCACCCAAGCTATAAAATGGCTCCCCAGACCAAGCCTGGCCAGGATTACCAGGAGGTACGGCCACTCCACGCTGTCAAACGCTTTACAGCGACAGAACGGCCCTCCCTCCAGGATCATCCACCGGCATCTGTAGATTCATGAAAAATCGCTGAATATTATCAGCGGTAGACCGGGTGGGAATAAACCCAGACTGGTCTCGATGAACCAGTCCACCTATCACCCTAGTGAGTCTGGTAGCCAGGACTCGAGCCAGTAGCTTAACATCTAAGTTCAGCAAAGAAATCGGGCGGTATGAATCCGGCAGAAGTCTGTCCATACCCGGCTTGGGGAGCACCACTATAATGGCCTCCTGCATACTCTCAGGTAGACAGCCCGTCTCTACAGCCTCAGATAGGGCTCGCAGCAGGGGTGGAAGAAGGACTTCACCAAAGCATAAGTACACTTCAGCCGGCAGGCCATCCGAACCCGGAGATTTATGGTGCGGGGCCTCCGACAATGCTTCCGTTGGTTCCACCAGGGTAATTGGGGAGTTCAGCATGCCCCTTTCAGCATCAGATAGTTGGAAAAAGGGACAAGTTCGTAAGAACAATGCTAATTTAGAGAGAGCATATCTAGTTTTAGAGGCATATAGATCATTGTAAAACTGATGGAAGTCATTTAATACGTCAGGATTAAGGGTGTGTTGTTCCCCTGTTGTAGACCTTATAGCTGTAATGATGGAAGAGTCCGGTTGTTCCCTGGCCACTAGGGCCAGAAGATGGCCAGCGTTTTCCCCTCCTCAACATAGCTTTATTGGAGAAAGTATCTCCTCTTCTCTGCTGCAGACAGCATAACAGAGTTATACAGAGATTGTGCCTCAGTTCAAGCCTCATGATTAGACTGGGAGGGGTCAGTAACCAGCACCTTTTCTCTACTCTACATCTCATTTCGCACTCTATTCTCCCATTCTCTGGAACGGTTCTTGATATCTGTAATTTACCGATTAAGGCAACCCCTCAAGAATGCCTTGAGTGAGTACCATATCAATGCTGCACTAGCAGAGTGTCTATTAAATTGTAGGAACTCCCTCAATGCACCCAAGATACCGTCAGAAGGCGGGAATAGTGTCAGCCAAAAGGGATTCACTCTCTGCAATGGTTGGCACGAGGTAGCAGTAGCATCCAGCCGTGCCCAAAATGGGGAGTGATCGGATAGTAGATGTGGCTTATACGCCGAGCCCCGTACCCGTTGCATAAGCATCCCATTCTCCAGTCCCAGAACAATATGAGAGAGTCCATGTGAGGCCGAATATCAGGAATAGCATCTATCAGCAGCGTGCCTCTCCCGCCACACATTATGGAGTCCTAATTCGGAAAGCAGAGAGGCAAAAGCAGTCCTACCATTGGTAGGTCTAGTGGGTCTGAGCATCAAGGACAACCTGTCCGAGTGTGAGTCCAAAGTGCTATTAAAATCACCCAAGGCCAGCACTGGTACGTCAGGATACATTGCCATGAATTGAGCTAGGTTCTTAAGGGAGACCACCAAAAATGGTGGGGAGATATACATTGCTGCAATGATACAGTTGAACCCATTTAGCTTGCACAGTAAGAAGACAAACCCTCCTTCTCTGTCAATCCACTGTTGGATACACTCAAATGAGATATTGGCAGAAATCAACACACTGACCCCTCTAGAATAAGAAGAGTGTGTAGAGCGAAATTGTGTTGGGAATTTATAAGAGCGCAGCAGATGGACAGAGTCGGGTTGCAGATGTGTCTCCTGGAGAAAAATCGGATGGCGTTGCAGTCTGCCAAAATACTTAAATATTGCGTTCCTCTTAACTTTATCCCCCATGCCTCTTACAATCCATGACAGGAGTAACAAACCCTTAGCAGCTATATTTGCCATTTTGAGTATTGTTTAGATAAGGAGAAGAAGCCCGTAGGCCCCTTCCTCCATACAGCATAATTACTACATAAAACATGGTAAACATTAGGTAGCGGTATATGCAAAAAGTGCCTGAGCACGTCAGCTGTACTAGTCAGGGATAGAGTTCTTACGCCACTTGCAGCATGACCAGCAATGTCAAATTCAGCAAAGATCCCACCTGCGGAGAGAAAGGTCATAAGGGGAGAGAAAGAGGAAGTTTCATATGGATGAGGTCTGAGTTAGTACATTTTGTGGCCAACTGGGCCTTAAGAAAAACCAAAGAACACCCCCAAACACATAGGGGGAATGCTCCACTCAGGATTGTGGGGGCACAATTGCAGCCTTGGGGCTAGAAGCCAGTTTGTGCTGTAAAACCAGAACACAGTAGAACAGAAAACAGTAACTTTGTGCGACGTAGGGAAGTTAAGCTACAAGAGCCGTCCCCACTGGTTTATTAGGTAGCATCAAAAGCACCATTGAGGTAAATGTAGAGAGCTGAGGACATCTCAGTGATGCTAAGACGGTTGCTGCACCAAATGCCCCTCCTCTCTGTCGAGCCAGTGCAATGCAGCCACAGGATTTTCAAAGAAGTGTAAGTTGCCATTGGCAATGACTTTTAGCTTTGCAGGGTAAAGCATGAAGTATTGGACGTTGAGGGTGCGTAATCTTTTCTTTATGTCGATAAATTTGGATTTCTGCCTCTGTACCTCCGCCGAAAAATCTGGAAACAGGGAAACCTTTGTGATGGCAACTTTGAGGGTACCAGCTGCTCTAGCTTTATTCAGTATGGCATCTCAGTCTTTATAATTTCAGGAGGAGGAAAAAGAAGTGACCTGGTGGGACCCCCTGTGGTGGCGGCCTTGCAGGGACCCTATGCACCCTTTTCACTGCAAACATGAGAAAACATCATGGCCAAAGGTGTCTGAGAGCCATGCTTCAATGAAGTCCACTGGGTTTTTACCCTATGCCCTTTCAGGGACATCCACCGCACGGATGTTTTTTCGGCATAAGTGATTGTCCATGTCCTCCAGCCGGGGCGCATTAGCAGATGCCACTGACTGTACGTGTCTGACATCTCTCTGTAGGGGGTGCCATTCATCCTCTAATGTCCCTCCAGGGCAGAGGTGCACTCCCGCAATTTCTGCATATCATGCCTGATCAGGGATATTTCAATTTTCATGCTCCTCCCCTCCCCTGTTGAATCAGCAATAGAGGAGCTGCATGTAATTACAGCAGTTAGTATGTCCCTTAGCGTAGTCTCAGGGTTAGCTGCGTCCTGCTGGGACCGCGCCGCCATGTTAAAGACCTGAGTCCCAGTATTCACATGGGATGTGGCCTGTGTATTGTCCAGGAGCCTGGGGACGCCGTCCATTGATCCCATATCTACCTCACAGCGTCCTTCCTCGGGGACAAGTAGCCTGGGGGGATGACAGATCCTTCATGGAAAGGCTTTTGCCAAACGTGTTGCACTGCCTCCTTCGCCAAACGAGGTGGGAGGCCGCCTACATGGCCGGGGGTGTCGGGCAGGATCTTGGGTTCCGCTCCTCGTTTGGACATGGCTGCGTGCCGATGAACCCAGCCAGATGCGAGGTGACCTGGTTCAGTGCAGAGAAGGATGGCGGTGCTATGCGCAAGATTGTGCAGGATCTTCAGAAGAGCTAGCCCCAGCACGTCTTACTGCATGCCGTGCGTACCCGGCTAGAAATTAATTACAAATAAGATGTAATAAGATCTGAAAAAATAAAATGTTCACAGTCTAAAATGTAATGCATCTTACCTAAAAATATACAGCTAAATAATTAACTCAGCACTATCCTGAACATAGCCTTAAAGTGATACTAACATGGAGAAGAGGAACCTGCGAGAGCAAGGGATTAGGTAATTGTTGGAAGGCAAAATGGTTTAATATCATATTTCTGGAGTTGTAATGCCTGCTGGATGCAGCCATTTGGCCTGTTTTGAAAAATGTCATCTTGAAATGCCAGTACGGACAGTTTAACCAGGGTGTTCAAGACAAGGAGTCATAAATGGGAATGCATATCCTAACAGGATGTTCTCGCAGGCCTCCTGATATGAGGTGCAGGGGTAGAGAAGCACCAGATAAGACCTCCTGGAAAAGTGCGAGTTCAAATGTCCTGCTACAGAACATCAAAAGCCAGCTGTTACTGAAAGATGACCCAGATCGGAATCAGTGATTCATGGATGAATGCTGCCCCTAGTAGACATTACAGCATACAGGACAGGAAGAGAGGAATATACTTCCTGGTTATTAGGAAGGACAACCTCTTAAAGATTCTTATTGGATACAGATGGCTAAGATAGGCTGGCAGTGGGTGTTGTGTGGGTGGTGTCTGAGTGGGCTTTAAAGGTACTGACCAGCTGGAGTTACTTCCTCTCTTTCCATTGAGCTCAGCCGAGACAGAATCTCGAGGAGGACCTTAGATAAAGTATCATTTATGTTCTTTTGTGTTATATGCGCTGTAATAATTTCCTTTAGTGTTTTTATGTTAGCATTCCTACTTTCTTGGGAAATAAATGAGGCCCTTGCTTTGTTAAAGCAGTGTGTTCACTTTGTTAAAAAAAAAAAAAAGCAGTGTGTTTATTTTTATAGCTAACCTTCCTTGTTATTGTACCATCACCATTAACTTTATCAGAGCTTTAATAGACTAGCTAATTATAGGAATAGACAAGTTAATACATATTTATAATAAATAGGGGGAATCCAAAAACCACCCCAATATTAATTTCAGTAAGTAAAAGTAATTTTTAATATTACTCTTGGCAAAAATTAGCATTAACCTCTGTAGTGCAGGATACTCCACCTCAAGCATAGTTGTTTTTTTTTTCATTTTCCCAGAGTTCAGAGTTAATCTATCTATAACAAATAGTTTCATTCATTTTATTTTATTTTATTCCAGAAGGAAGCTTGTCAGTTTTTTCTATCACATTTAAGGTAATTTCTGCAAATGCAAACAGCAGATTATACGGTAGAAATGTTTAGGGAGTCATATACTTATGAACGGCATGGTAAACATACACTCCTTAGGGGGTAGATGGGATGCCCGTCAAAGTCTTGTTAGGAGACAATGAGGTTGTGAAAGGGGCCTTACTGAACAAGCTGAAGTTCAAAGCTGATTGGCTACATGCAGAGCTGCACCAGATTTTGCACTCTCCAGAGTTAGTAAATAACCCCAATGTAATTAAACATACTTCATCTTTGGGGTGCATGCAATGGCTAAAGTTATGTGCGTAGGATTAGAAGATTATTTTCTATTTTTATTACGGTTTAGCTCTGTCTATTCAATAAAAATTAGGGGCCCCTTGATGCAGATTTTTCAGGGACGTGCATTTCTATTGTCAATATTATTGAAACCTGAATTTGACAGCTGTAAGCTTGTGAGATAATGCAATCTGCAATTAGTCAACTGTCCCCAAGGACTGCAACATTATTAAGGACATTATTACTGAATGCCAACCAGGTCAGGAGTGCATATTTTAGATGAGGCCACATGCAATGAAAATATTCTCAAAATGTCAATGTGGCACATTTGATATTGGAATTATTCTAATAAAATAATAAAAGTCAAACTTTAAAAAGTGTGTTCCCAGATGTATTTCAAAGCAACACAATTAATTATAAAGCCTAACCATAGCAAAACATTTTTGTAACATATAGCTCTGTCCTTGCTGGGTACTTCACTTCCTGTCTCATTGACCTGACAGAAGAAGAATCACTCTAAAGCCTGGTACACACTTTTTGTTTTTTTCTCCATTCAACCCAGCGGGCTGAACACAAAAAAAAAAAAAAAGCTTGGAAGGAGATGTTATCTGATGTTAGTACAGGGTTTATCACTTCCCCTTGCTCTGTCAAAAATTTTAAAAAATAATAATTAGCTGAGACTTTACTAATCTGGAAAAGGAGCAGGACTGAATCTGTGACTGCTTGAGTCTGCAGGGGACAGCTTCAGATATATTCAGAGTAAAGATAGCAGTCAGAGCTGCTTTTTTTTATTTTGCAAAGAGATGTTGAGGACTGAGTATTTTTATTTTTTTTACAATGCTGTTATTGCATGTCAGAGCATCTCCCAAATTTATTATGCGATCCACTAGCCAAAAAAAAAAAAAAAAGCCAGGGATCCTTCCTATTCATTGAGTGTGATGTGAATATGCAGACTATCGTTGCTTACCACTTTTTGAAAATTCTACTTGTCGGGTTGTCTTTGACTTCAATATTTTCCAAGCCACTTATCTGGTAAAAGCAAATTTTCAGATGAAATCACACAAACATCAGAATTCCTGACCTGCATACTTGTTCTGGGTCAGTAACTCAGCACTGGAGCTTGAAGACGCATATAACAGCCAGGCAACAAGCTTTATCAGGAACTGCTATATACATATTTCTCTCAGCATGAAATAAAGTTCAGAAAAACAAAAGGCATGGCAGTTGCCTACACTTGGCAGGCTATAAAGAGATAGTCGCCTCTTTATCAGATCAGATGCCAATTTATAAAACATAATAGATGGCCTCATTGCAAAACAAATGACCATGCATTTCAGAGAGAACAAACAAATAAATGAGTAAAATCTATATTTTTTTGCATACAAAGGGATTATGAATCAGAGGAACATAATACTATTCCACCAATCCTTTCATAAAACATTTTATATAGTTACACACAAATTACGCTTTTTCATCAATTCATCTTTTTTCCACTCTTTGTAAGAAACCAAATATGTCCTCAGTAGAGGGCAGTGTCTAGGTTAGTTTTAGTTATCTTTTTTGTTCTTGTTTTTATTGAACTAAATGATAATGTCAAACACTACCGTTTCAGAACAACTAGATTACACTGAATATCAGAAAGTTTCTAGAATATCAGTATTACTAAATCAATACACTATACAAAAAATTAATTTGGATAAAATGTCAAGTCTGTATTATTTTTTTAACTTACCACAGCCATTTGAGTCAGTATGTGAATGTTCTATTTAGTATACATTTGTGTTTGATATAAAACTTTTCCTGCATTGACCCCTGACGGGCTTTGAACAGTTTTGCTCACTCGCCACACCCTATCAGCGATATAAAGTGATCCTTGACCATACACATGGGACCTTACCAAAGTTTACCAGGATGTGGTCTGGGGATAGACATATCAGAAGAAGACTGGCACAAAGCCTTTCTATTTACTCATAAGTCATCTATCTCAGGCTATACTCAGGAAAAAAACTACAAGCTGGTGTCCAGATGGTATTGAGTCCCAACTAATATTAAGGTCACATTTACCTCTGCCAGGGACGTCTGCTAGAGATGTGTCAGACTTCCACGTACCTGACCGATGAGCCCGATATAGCAGGGGAAGGTCTCCCTTACGTGTCTGGCTTGTGGCCCCTGGTAGTATGGACAGGTGTCACGGGAGCACAGAGTGGTATGAGAGCTTGGCGGGTGGCAGCAGAAGGGACGGCCCAGGATCCTGGTGCAAGTGGCTTGGTGATAACTAGACAGCTGGCCAGTCAACCAGAACACAGGCAGCAGAGCAGGAGAAGAACAGGTAGGTCGGGTCACAGGCAGGGTTGCCAACAGGCAGGCAGTGCAGTACAGAGGAGCAGGCAGGTTCAGAGTCTGGGTCACAGGCAGGGTCTGCAACAGGCGGGCAGCGCAGTGCATGGGAGCAGGCAGGTTCAAAGTCAAGACAGGCCGGGGTCAGGTGCAGGCAGAAGACAGAGGATAATCCAATAGGCAAGCCGGGTAGTCGGGAGATCAGACTTTCAGACAAGGTAACAGGAGCATGGGGAGCTGCAGATTGGACAGCACCGAGCAAAGTGCACAGACAGTTCAAAGAGGCCGATTGGCACCAAGCGCGATGATGCGTGCAGCTGGCACCCACCATCGCACGCACATGTACGCGCACGCACCGGCGCCGAGCACTGAGTCCATTCTGGGAACTTCTCTGACAAGATGTTGATTGGAAATAGGCACTTACCTCCATACTTGGTGGGAGTGCATAGGTATTCTTACAGATCTTCCAAATATTCACCTAAATATATGACAAACCACTAACGCCTTCCCCCTCCATTGCCCTTTTGTCCTTACTCCCAGGCTCAGTAAAATCCCAGAAGGCTAGCCCCCACCCTCTTAGCCCTTGTACACACGGTCGGAGATTCCGGCAACCAAAACCATCGGATTAATTCCGGAAGAGGTCCGGAAGTGGTGTTGCATACATCACTTGCATACATACGGTCGGACTAAGTTGTCAGAATTTCCGGTTGCCAAGAACGCGGTGACATAAGCAGTGTACGGCGGTACTAGAAAAAGGAAGTTCAGCACCACATCCGGCACCCTTTGGGCTCCTTCTGCTGATCTCATGTCTATCGCATGTTAGTAGAAGTTTGGTGAGAGACGATTTGCGCTTTTCAGATTTGTGCTTCAGTTCGGTACTGCTCTTCAGTTTCTGCTTGTCTTTGCGTATCTGATTATCAGTGCGTGTAGTCAGTAAGCATTTGTTTCTCATTGTGGACTATATCTTGGTATAGTACGCTTTGATTTGCATTGATTATTGTCTGCTTGCTTCTGCTTTTCAGGTCGTTCTTTCAGGCATTGCTATTTATCGGTGCTTTCTGTTGTCCGTTCTGACCAGCCGACCGTTTTCAAACCATGTTTGGTGTACGTACTCGTCATAGAGTTTGTGCTGTGCAGGGGCTTGGTGTTGGGCTTTTAGCTTTCACACAAGCCCGATCCATGAACAGGGCGAGGAGACGTTTGTGGACCAAGAATTGGTTGCACCAGCGTGACCAGTTCTCGCACAGGCCTTTGCTCCGTGAGATCCGGGAGAATAATCCTGATGATTTCAGGAATTATCTCAGGGTGAGGGACCCCGTTTTTTACCATCTGCTGGCTTTGCTGTCCCCTTATATCACCAGGCAGGATACCTGCATGCGGCAAGCCATCACTCCGGAGCAGAGGCTCATCGCCACGTTGCACTACTTGGCGACAGGGAGAAGCCTTCAGGACCTCACATTCTCGACAGGCATCTCCCCCAGGCTCTGGGGATCATTATTCCAGAGACCTGTTCTGCCATCATTCAGGTCCTGCAGAAGGACTATATGAAGGTAAGTTTTCTCCTTTAACATCACATTCTATGTATTTAATGACTGCTAATGTATTGGATTTCTTTCCTCATTCCCTAATTACCATGATTGCAATATGCTCTAATTGATATGCTGTGCCCCTTTGTTCTCATGCATGCTGGAAGCTTTTCAAGTTCCTTTTTTGTCCTTCATGCATATTTGCCTTCACTAACTTCCCTACCATGCTCTTCTGGGCCCATAAAACTATAGTCTAGTCACTTAGCAATGTCTTTTGTCAGCTCCATAGTATTGCTTTCCCCTAAACACCCCCTAAAATGTCTACAAATGTTATGTGTCTGCTTCAATTCATGCAGAGTGACATTTTTTTTGCTTTGGTTGGGCCAAACTCCTTAGGAACCCCCCTCCCCCCAACTGCTAGGTCAGCTGATAGCAATCCTCTATCTGCTGACTTTATCAAACCCAATACACACTCTACCTACCTTTTTTATGGTCACATTTAGGGACGAATTCACCAAAGCATGTAGTGCAAGGGCCTGCCTCAATACTTTCAAATGCTATATTTTTTATTTTTTTACCCTATTATTATCTTGATAGGTAATAGCAGAATGTCAAAATGTGCTTCCATTTTGTTTTAGTTTTGGTATTATGACACTTCTTACTTGTCCGGTGGGCTGCCAATAGTGTAAGTAAGGAGGGGCTGCCCAAAGTATCACACATTATTTAGGCATTCAGCTCTCAATCAAGTGGAGAGGGTTACCTGTCCAAAACAGATAAATCTGATAAGGGGACCTTATACTTTAGGCTTTAAATACTCATTTCCCAAAATGTTATACTGATCTTGGCCAAAAATGTTGGTGTCTAATCTGCTTGCAATGTTGGTTAGCAAAATTATAAATTTTTTGTCTTGTTTCACTCCACAGTTTCCTTCAACGCCACAGGAATGGCAGACTGTAGCCTCCCACTTTGCCAGTCATTGGGACTTTCCCAATTGTGGAGGTGCAATTGATGGGAAACACATCCGCATCGTTCCACTCCCCAACTCGGGGTCGTACTATTATAATTACAAGGGGTTTAATAGTATTGTGATGTTGGCGGTGGTGTCAGCGACCTATGACTTCCTGTATGTGGTCGTGGGGAAAAATGGCCAGATGGTGGAGTGTTCTCATGGACGGAATTTTGCTGTTGTCTCCAGAGTGGCAGTCTGGGCTTGCCACCCCCAGAGGAGAATCAGGAAGGACTCCCGTTCGTCTTTGTCGCGGATGAGGCGTTTGCCCTGGCAAACCATCTGATGTGGCCTTTCCCGATGGGGACCCTCACCCCTGATCAGAGTATCTTTAATTTCCGGCTGGCCAGAGCCAGAAGAGTGGTGGAGAACACTTTTGGAATACTGGCCAGCCGGTTCTGCCTTTTTTAACGCCTATCCACATGGCGGAATATAAAATCAATCACATAGTGCTTGCCTGCTGTGTTCTGCACAATTTCTTAAAAAGACATTCAGCTAACTATGTGGTCTCAGTTGGCCAAGATGCAAACTTGCCTGAAAATGATAACCTCACGGCCCTTGAAGCTGCTCGTCCGGGCTTCCTCCTGGCCCCCCCAAAGCGCCCCTGAGGTCTGAACCCAACACATGGAGTAATTTGTGGGTAGGGGGGCCATTGATATGCCAGACAATGTCTGAGAGGCATTTTTAATACATTTTTCTTTGAAACTACAATAATTTCTGTTTTCATTTACTGCTTGGCTTGGTTTTAGGTGTCATTGCTCATTTTCAGCACCATGGCAGAAATATGTGGGGTCAGGAAAATGGCATGATTGTGAAAATTAACACATCACTGTGGGTGTTATTTACTAAAGGCACATCCACTATGCACTACAAGTGCACTGCAAAAGTACACCTGAAGCTGCACTTGGAGTGCAAAGTGGAGTTGCCTTTAGTAAATAACACCCATTGTCACCGAAAACAACAATTTTACTCCAAATACTGCTTTTGCGCTGATTTAACTTTTTAATCAAAGCACATTCACATGTGCATTTAGAAAAGGGTTTTACAACAAACCAACATATTGGGTGTATCAAAAACATTATGTAAGGTAATTTTTTTGTAACTTGGTGCTTTTGTGTAAACAAGCATGTATCAAAGCGTAACATACAGAACACAGGAGCTTACAAAGTTCAACTTTGAAAAGTGAAGACAATATCAGACATGAGTATGTACAAACTGGGCTGCTATTGCCTTCATCACATGGAAAAACCAAATTTGGAAGATGCACACAGTGTGTCAACATGTGCTATCTCCCATCATGGGGGATCAATGTACATATTTTGGGGCTGCAACCCCTTCATCTCAGCCACTTTCCACAAAACATGTACATTGATCCCCCATGATGGGAGATAGGGCATGTTGACACACTGTGTGCATCTTCCAAATTTGGGTTTTTGTAAAATACAAAAGTTGTTTAGTAAAAACACAAAACTAAAACCCTAGCTAGTTTGGGGTGTTTTAGACTCTCCCCAAAACATCAATGATGTTCTTCATTTTATTTTGAACATCATTGATGTTTTTCTGTATATTTTCTAAATCCCGATTGCACCCCATTATCTCCCCAATCAGGATCTGGGCACTTTCACTGGTAAAATGTGATTCTTCTTCCACATCACCTACAAAAAAAGCAAAAAAACACACCATGTATTATAAATATGCCGACATACATTGATTAGCTTACCGGAAGCTGTGGTCTCCGACACTCACCTGTTGTGGTGACAATTTGTCCAACTTCAACGATCTCTCCTTCCTCCTCCTCTTGCTACACTGCTTCTGGTGTTGTAATTTCGCCTTCTTTGGGAGGTGTGGGGTCCCTGGTGTCCTCAGACTTCCCGAGTCTTCTCTCCCCTAGGAGAATGTAAAAAAGGAATACTTAGCACACAGAGGGCAGAAATAGGAATATGAAACATTGCTTGGAAGTGTGGTACAATTGTGTTTTTTGGCCGAGTTCAAAGGTGAGAACAATATTGTGGACACTTTGTTAAGCTGGAATACTTACCTGCAGAACGATGTTTCTTACGAACGATTGAACCCATGAATTTGAAAGTGGCAATTTTAAACTGTACAACATGAAATCAAAGCACGTGGAGCAGTATGCAAGCAAGAATAATCATATGAACACACGACAACTACTTACTTTTTTGAAGAACACGCTTGATCCTTCTGTACTGATCATGTTCCCTCAGTTTCAGGTCTGACCAGCGTTTTCTCAGTTGATCCTTGAATCGTCATACCCCAAAATTCTTCTGAAGACTCTTCACAACTTTAGTCATGATCTTGGCCTTTCTGATATTTGGGTTTGGGTAAGGTCCATACTTCCCATCATAGTCGGTCCTCTTCAATATGTCCAACATCTCTCCAAAAGACATATTTGAGGCCTTAAAGCTTCTCTTCCTGGATCGGGACATTTCAGGCTCTGGGCTTTCCTCACCCTCCTCCTCGTTAGTGGAACTCTGATTGCACACCTGCGTTCTCTCCGCCATGTGCTCTCCCCACTGCACCGAAAGAGAAGGGGCGGGGAATAGCCTAGAAAGAACGTCAGGGGCGGGCGGAGTTTCATGCATGCACACTGTATATAAAACGCAATACGCATGTGTCGTACGTACGATCTGTAAACAGAGGGAGAAGCTGACACGATGATCGTGCAAATGAAGGTAAAATTTTGAACTTGGTACATCACTAGCCTATACTGCTTCTAGATTGAGGCCTAAATTAGTGGAGTTTAGCCTGACATTAGGGTTTGTCTTGTGTTGTGTCTTGCAGAGATTATGGATGGTTTCAATGACCATAGTTTCCTCCCTCTGTCCATCGATCAATACAGGGAGCTGCCCTGCCTGTGGCAATCAACGCACCCTCAATACAAAAACAAATTTAAGAGGCAGGCAGCACTGGAGAAACTGGTTGAGTTTGTGAAGCCGGTGGTCTCCAGGTCGTCCACTATTAGTCATAGTCTTCCACTATTTAAAAGTGAAAATTGGTGGCCTCAGGAGTACATATCTGAAGGAGAGGAAGAAGGTGCTGCAGTCCATGCAATCTGGAGCTGCAGCAGATGACGTTTATGTCCCCAGGCTGTGGTATTATGACAGGATGCATTTTCTGTCAGACCAGGCTGATGTGAGGGAATCCCTCTCCACCCTTCCTTCCACGCATCCTTCTATGCTACATTCCACACCCGCTGAGTCTTCCGGCGCCCAACCTGGGCCTTCCACTCAGGAAGAACTGGAGGAGCCCAGCTTGAGCCAAGTATAGTATTGTTGTACATATTTTGGGAGTAAAAATGAATGATGTTAACTTGATTTTTGCTCACTAATTGCTGATTTTAGAAAGTGTTTCACATATCAATACACAGTAGTGGCCAAAACCTTTGGACCAAGAATGAAAAATGCTGGGCTCAGAATGATAGTCTTTTCTATTGGTTAACAATTTGCAACAGTCTTGATGTGAAAATTGTGTGTGTTTGATGAACCAAAAACTAAAACTATGTCCCTTTTTCATACACAGGAAGACATCAGCCAGGAGGAAAGTGTGGAATGCAGCAGCCGGGAGGTGGCTGTGGAAAGTGGCAGCCAGGAGGAGGCAGGGGTAAGCGGCAGCCAGGCGGTGGGCGGGTGGAGGAGCCTGACAGAATCCCAGGTCCCTCCCCTCCACCATCCACACAAAAGGGCGAGAAAGGGGGGAATGTGGAGGAGTCGGCTCTGAGGCTCATCGGGGAGGCTTCAGCGGCCCTCAAAGCCACCCCCACCTATCAAGAGGCCTTTGCCGCCTTGGCTGCGTGTACACTCGAGCAAATGGAGGAGGGGCAAAAGATCTTGTGCTAGGAGCTAATTCTCCACACCTTCAACAAGGGTCTGTTGGGCCAAATTACACAAGCAACACACTTCTGTGATTTGGCCCATGCCCCTCCTCCTCCTCCTTCTGCCACACCTCCAGCACCACAGCCACAGCCTGGAAGGAAGCGTGGAAGGAAGACCAGAGTGTGAGAACCTGGGTTCAGTCTGGTCTGACAGAAGATGCAGCCTCTTGTAGTACCACAGCCTGGGAACATAGATGTCATCTGCTGCTGTTCTGGGTTTCTTGGACTTCAGGACCAGACTTCTCTCCCTCAGACATGTACTCCTCAGGCCACCAATTTTTGCGTTTAAATAGTTGATGTGTGCCCTGGGGGCCAAAGGCTTTGCTAATCTCCTCAGTTTCTACAGTGCTTCCTCCCTCTTTATTTGTTAATGACACCTAAATAAAGGTTTTTTTTTTGTTTGAAGAAATACTTGCGTATGTGTTTGACTTCAAAAAGGAGAGTTTATTTGTGAGCAGGCAGGTACATTTCAAAAATACAAAGTGAAATGAATAACAAGGGGCACCAACACTAAACAACCTCCTGTAGATTAAAAAAGAAAAACAAAATACAAAAAAGATAATAATGGTGTTGTGGTAAGTTGACACACAAAACACACTCCAAAAAATGCAAAGATGAACAAAATGACAAAAAAGGAGATGTTGATGAAAAAAAACAACCACAAAATTCCCCCCAAAAAAAAAAAATTGTGTAGATGTGACGATTTTAAATATTGTATTGCTGAAATGAGTAAAAAGGACTCAAGAAATAAGTTCAGGAGAAGTGTGTGTGACTATGAGCATCAAAAGAAGTTCATTCTTGCAGCATTGTAAAGAACAAGAGAATGCACTTCATTAAAGAATTTTTAACATTGCAGCGTGACGAATGTGCTATATCGATTACGAGCAGTAGTTTTACCTCAGTGAGCGCTTCCGTGTCCGAATTTGATTGTGAGCATGCGTGACACCTTGACCGTCGGAGTAGGCTACACATGATCGAAGTATGTCCGATCGGAGCATTTTGTCGGAAAATTTTACCGCCAAGTTGGAAAAGTTGGTCCGTCGGATATTGCGACGGAAACAGTCCGATGGAGACCACACACAGTCGGAATATCCGACAAAACGGTCTGATAGGACACATTCCGTCGGAATCTCCGACCGTGTGTACAAGGGCTTAGAGTGAGTAAGTGAGAGCAACGATATCATGCTTATGGAGGAGATGCAAGCCAAAGTCCTGGATAATGGGATAAATTCTCTACTACCTGGAGTATCTGGAGGCACTACTCTGTATCCGAGAAATGAAAACATAGGAACTCTTCGATAGAAACTCTTTGTGAGCTCCCCATAACAGCATTTAGAGTCCTTGCTCTTCCCCCCTTCCTTTTCCATGTGTTTTCTTTTTCTTCTTTGTGTTTTTCCTTTTTTCTTACTGTCTCTCTCTTTCTTATCTACACTTTTACCTCAGTATAATATAATTTTATTTTGGAGCTACTAGTATTTCATGTTTACATTATTACCACTCAATGCCATTCTAAATTGTCATGTCTGTATACCAATGTTTTTGCACTCAGAAGTTCTGGATATTAGTATCTATGTACTTCCCTCTCATTATGTTGACAGCAAAACTTATTCTACCATAAACGGCACATAATTTGGTGCTCCCACCCCATAGGACACCATTTGCTCCCATCGGGGTGTCTGGGTTGGTGGGCACCACACATAGAATGCAATAAGTTAATTACCCCAAATTAAATGCCGTTGATTTGTTCTCTACTTATTCATGTATGCTATATAGAATACCTCTTTGATACATATGCAACACAAGCTCAAAATGCCAGTGTGCCTAATGGTTTGTACTTTGTTACCTTTTTGTCTTTTTGTGTTGATAAGACAATAAAATCTATTGAACCTAAAACTTTTCCTGAATCCGACCAGTAAGAATAAATGAAAACTGTTGTAGACATAACATCAAAAGAAGTCAGGAAATCTCTCTTTCTATGCAGCTAACCAAAGTAACAGGAAAGAAGTAGAAACTATTAATAGGGAAACAATAGGATAAAAAGTTCAAGACAAAAATGACATAAAAGTATTGGGAGGACCCAAAAAAATTGTCTTGTCTTATCATTCAAAATACTTAACAATTTAACTCAATTCACACAGCTTTTATTTCAGGAGAAGTCAATGAGATGGCCACAATTAAGCAATAGTTATTTCTACAGCTAAAGGAGAACGAGGAATGTTTTTATTACATATCTTTATGATGTCTGGGAGTGTGTTGCTTAATAAAGCCTTTGGAAAGTAATTCTCTTCACCTAAATAGCCTTGACCAAATTGATCATGCAGTAGGAGTGGGCCACAGATTGCATGCTCAAGGAATCGCCATCCATTGCACACCCTTGTAAATTGACCAGCACACTGGCCAATCCAGACACAGGATGCAACTATAGACAACATAGTTCCATAAAGCGTTTTAAAACAGGTATATATCAGAGGAGGTGTCACTGTGCCTGATATTGGCAGGCACAGCGACACATCCAGGACCCTTCCATCTGAGGATAGGCATGTTTGTCCAGCCACCTCGACTCATGGACAGAGACTGCCTCACTGGGTTGGCAGACCCCATGTAAGTTTTACCACATTGATGTTTTAATAAACTATCTTTTATTAATGGAACTCCAAAGGCTGTAATAAATCACGCAATCTGAGAGACTGTCAGTTTTCTCTCACATCCACACTGAGATATATAGCTTGGTCTAAGTGCTTTATGGAACTTTGTTGCAGCTTTTCTATGACACTCCCTCCCAGGAGTTATTCCCAGCAGCTAAGATCTCCAGGAATGTCACTTTTCATCTTTTCCTCCTGTGTAGGTCTCCATAACAGGCGCCTGATCACTTTTGTTGTTTTTAACTATAGACAACATGCACGCACAAATATCTACTTTGCCACCCCTAACAGACCTGTGAGGAACCTTACTGTTGACACACTTAATCAGTACACTCCATACCTAAGCCAGCTGGCATCGCATACTAGCCCATTATGTTGCTCTTACCTGCAAACGAAGCCCGCAATGTCCCCGCTGGTGGCCGCGTCCATCTTCACCCTCTTCCTTCCAGGGTCATGGATTCCAGCTCTGTGACTGGCTGGAGTCACGTGACGTCACTCCTGCACATGTGCTCGGGAGCCAACGGTTAAGGCACGGGCCCTTTAGAAAAGGCGCAATTGTGCCCTTTCTTCAGTGTGCATGCACCAATGACATTTGCGCAAGCGTATATGGTAAATATTTCCTAAACAATGCAGGTTTAGTAGATATTTCAAGTACCTACAGGTAAGCCTTATTGTAGGCTTACCTGTAAGGAAAAGTGGTGTGTAACAACCACTTTAAGGGATAACTAAACCAGGCAGCGGCACTTATAGGGTTAGTGCTAACACCCACTTACTGTCTCTTTACTGACACTGCCCTGCATGCAGTCAGATTGGGCACATTGTTTTCTGTACCGCAATCACTGCTATCACAGAGAGCAGCCACATGTTGTCATCCCTCAGAAATGAGCAGCAACTTAGGCCCCATTCACACCTGAGCTTACCGTTTCCAAGCAGAATGCTGTGTGATTTTACTGTGATTTTTGCCGCGATTCTGTATCAGAAAAACACCCCAATCTGCCTAAAAAAAGTTCCAGAACTCGTTTGAACTTCAGGCGTTTTGGAGCTTCTGGCTTCCGGCGTTTTGGAGTGGAGATGTGAACCATCTCCATAGAGAAGAATAGATTTTTTTCCCCTCCAGCGTTTTGTAGATTCAGGCTTCAAGCTACAAAATGCTCAGGTGTGAATGAGGCCTTACAACCAAGCTTATAGGCCCTGAGGGTACAGTACAACTGCACCCACAGCAATCATGTCAGATTTGTGCTTTCTTTAGCCCAATCAAAAACCATTTGATACCCCTAGGTGGGCAGTGCATTATTTATTACATGTATTTACTGTATATAGCACTGAATATTTAAACAGCACTTTACAATGCCTTAAATGAGTTCACAATCTAAGATCCCTACCTTCCATGCATTTGCTAGGGTATATGTAAACAAGAGCTATCTAATCTACCAGCATGTGGAAACTGGAGTATCTGGAGGAAACTCATGCAATCATGCAGATAACATGCAAACCCCAATGAAGGTAGTATCCTATTTGGGGTTTTGAAACTAGGATGTCTATTATTATTTGTTATAATTATTTATAGTTATTTATTTTATTATATTTATATATATATCTATATATATTATATTATATTATAATTTATGATCTCATATTTCAAATTTTATCATACCTGGGATGTCTATTAGACTCTTATTTGGATGGATTTAAGTGAATTATTTCTAAGAATTACAGGCCTACAATATAACACGCCAAATTTCCATGCAAAATAATGGTACCGCTTTAAGCACCTAAAATCTGAAATAATCATACCGCCAGGGAAGTTAATAGGCTGCCCTTTGCGTGACACGCAGAAATGCATGAGAATCGCCTACACAAAACTGCATGCTACGTGCAGTGTGAACAGAGCCTAATGCCCCGTACACACGATTGGACTTTCCGACAACAAAACCATGGATTTTTGTTCTAAAGATGTTGGCTCCAACTTGTCTTGCATACACACGGTCACACAAATGTTGGCCAACAATTACTAGACGTACGTGATATCTCCATTACGAACGCTAATTTTACAAGACCGAGCGCTTCCGGCTCCTCCTTAATTCCAAGCATGCGTGGACTTTTGTCCGACGGACTTGTGTACACGAAGTCTGACAACAAACATTTATTGGTGGAAAATTTGAGAACCTGCTAGCCAACATTTGTTGACGGAAAGTCTGACAACACATGGTTGGACTTACCTCCAACAAGCTCACATCCAACATTTCCCATCTGAAAATCCGATCGTGTGTATGTGGCATTAAAGTAAAATGTTCATGTTTGACTTCAGAGTACCTTTGCAATAGACAACAGTAAATACTAATATTAATGGACTTTTGGGAAATATTCTGTGCGCTAGCCTTTATGGTGACTAAAGTCTGGCCACAAAGCCTATATCATAAGTTTTGGCTGAAATCAGGGTTCATTCACCTGTCATTGTCATGACACTTGCTCCGTTATACTAGGATAAGACAGCCTAGATTCTGCCATTAACTAAAATTACATGTAATTGTACTAGCAAGAGGAATACCACACACCCTCATTAACCACTAGCCAACCAACTGTCGTTGTTATACTGCGGCAGGTTGGCTCTCCTGCGCAAATCACTATAGCTGTACATTGGCTTGTTAACCACTTCGATATCCCATAGTCATATGACATCTGCAGATGGGATCTCCCATCCTGGGTGGGCGTCATATGATGTCCTCGCCTTCCCGGTGGTATAGGGGGCACCCTGGCACCGCTGTATCACCGAGGAGCTGATGTGCATGCCCGGAGGCTGGGATGTCCGCCAGGCACCCGCAATAGCTTGTGACAGAGTAGGAACGGGGATCAGTGTGTGTAAACACACAGATCCATGTTCTGTCAGGAGAGAGGAGACAGATTGTGTGTTTCTAGTATATAGGAACACCTATTGGTCTCCTTCCCAAGTCAGTCCCCTCCCCCCCCACAGTTAGAATCACTCTCTAGGTAACACATTTAACCCCTTGATCACACCCTAGTTTTAACGTCTTCCCTGCCAGTGACATTTATACAGTAATCAATGGCTATTTTTAGCACTGATCGCTGTATATATGTCAATGGTCCCAAATTAGTGTCAAAAGTGTCCGATCTGTCCGCTACAATGTCACAGTCACGATAAAAATGGCAGATCACTGCCATTACTAGTAAAAAATAATAATAATAATAAAAATGCCATAACTCAATAACCTATTTTGTAGGCACTAAATCTTAAATCAATATGCGCTTATTGCATTTTTTTCTTTAAATTTGGGATATTTATTATAGCAAAAAGTAAAAAATATTGTGCTTTTTTCAAAACTGTCCCTTTTTTTTGTTTATAGCGCAAAAAATTAAAACCACAAACAGTGATCAAATACCACCCAAAGAAAGCTCTATTTGTGGGGAAAAAAATATAAAAATTTAATTTGGGTACAGCATTGCATGACCGCACAATTGTCATTCAAAATGTTACAGCGCTGAAAGCTGAAAATTGGCCTGGACAGGAAGAGGGTGAAAATGCCCTGTATTGAAGTGGCTACACAGCTATAGAAGGTACACATCCGCTGCATGGCCAGAGACCCGATGCACGTAGCCGGCGGTCGCGATGACCGCCGGCCATGCGTGATCGCCGGCATGAGAGGCAGAACGGAGATGCGTGTGTAAACACACACAATCCTGTTCTGACTGGAGAGGAGAGACAGATCGTCTATCATATTCCCCACAGTTAGAAACACACACAAGGGAACACATTTAACCCCTTGATCGCCCCTAGTGTTAACCCCTTCCCTGCCAGTGACATTTGCACAGTAATCAGTGCATTTTTATAGCACTGATCACTGTATAAATGTCAATGGTCCCAAAAAATGTGTCAAAAGTGTCCACCTCAATGTCGCAGTCCCACTAAAAATCACAGTTGGCTGCCATTACTAGTAAAAAAAAAATTATAATAATAGAAATGCCACAAATCTATTCCTTTTTTTATAGACGCTATAACTTTTGCGCAAACCAATCAATATACGGTTATTGTGATTTTCGTTTACCAAAAATAGGTTGAGGAATATATATTGGCCTAAACTAATGAAGAAGTTTTATTTTTTATTTTTTTTGGGGGATATTTATTATAGCAAAAAGTATGAAATATTGTTTTGTTTTTTTCAAAATTGTCACCTATTTTTTGTTTATAGTGCAAAAAATAAAAACCGCAGAGGTGATCAAATACCACCAAAACGAAAGCTCTATTTGTGGGAAGAAAAGGACGTCAATTTTGTTTGGGTACAGTATTGGACGATCACGCAATTGTCAGTTAAAGCGACGCAGTGCTGTATTGCAAAAAAATGGCATGGTCATTGGGGAAAAATCTTGCGGGGGTGAAGTGTTTAAAATAGCCAGCAGTAAGAAATTCTATTTTTACATGCTTTTTGCTAGAAATAGCACTTTCTATTTGACATTGAGGCTAGGTTCCCACTGGTGCAATGCGGGAACCACAGCGATTCCTGTGCGGGTTCCTGCATCACATCTGAATCGCAAACAGTATACACTGTTCTCTGTGAACCCCTGCGGGTTGCAATATAAAGTTAATGACACTCCCAAATCGGTTTGCAGAACGCAGTGCGAAGTGTGAAATTGGATGGAATCAGATTGCATTGGTTTGAACACCCATGCGATCCGAATCCAGTGCGGACAAAAAAAAAGGGTCCTGCACCATTTTGGTGTGAATGCAATGCGGTTTCAGCCATACAAACTGTATGGCTAAATTTGCATCGCACAGACATCACACATGATGTGCACAGGAATGCGGTGCAAATCACATGCAATATGGCATTGAATAAGTGTGAACCCAGCCTCAATAAAATGACATGTTCTTTTTCCTTGAAGTGCATTGCCAATATAATTATATGGGAAACCACTAGGGGATTGGTGACACCAGGCCACTAGGAATATGTGGAAAAGCCATTCCTCAGAAAGGAGCTAGGAAGTTTAAAGAGGAAGTAAACCCTGATGGGTTTACTTCCTCTTTGTCTCCCTGCAAAGGTAAAGCATAATGGGCTTCTATGCATCGCATAGTGGCCCATTATGTGTCACCACTTACCTGACACAGGAGCCAGCGAAGTCACCGCTGTCACCTGTAGTCCGGAGCGTCCACCTTCCTTCCGGGTATCGCTCCTCCGGCCACTCACAGCACCGGAGCAACGATGACATCACTCCCGCGCATGCGCACAGGAGCCGCCACTAACGGCATGCGCCGTAGACAGCTGTGACTGTCTTTTAGTAAATACCTCCTAAACCGTGTAGGTTTAGGAGATATTTCTTGGACCTACAGGTAAGCCTTAATCTAGGTTTACCTGTAAGTCAAAGTGGTTTGTAAGGGTTTACAACCACTTTAACAACATACCGTATCACTGACTTCCACAAGAAGAGTAGAGGAGATGGGAGATCCCCCAATGGGGTCACAGACATTAGTAAAATCTGGCAGGGGATCGAACATTTTCTCAATCCACCCAAAACTAATTAAAAAAACGTTTAGGCCTGAATTTTACTTTATATTGAACCGTAAAATATCTGAACTGTAGCACACATTACTAAGTTTACTTTTCACAAATGTTTGAGTGAAAGGCAAAATTATTTTCATACTTCAAACACTTTACAGAACAGTAGATATGGAGGAATCTGGTGTCCTTTATGTGCACAGACTGTAATTTAGTCATATAAAAATCACATTCGCTTGGTGAATTGTCAGAAATGAGTGTTTATGTCTCAGTCATTCAGTTATGACCTCCAATCTTAGGGGGTTACAGGGGGGATGTGTTTATGTTCTAAAACATCCTTTTAAATGTCTCAATGAGCAAAGAAGAAAGAGTATTTGCAATGACTTCTTTAATTCATCCATGAACTGAAAAATGCCTTTGTAAAGATACAAAGACATCCCTATTGCCCTCGGATACAATCATTCAACCATGCCAGTATTGCTGCTAACTAGAGCTGACCAGCAAGAATCTGAAGTATCTATGAAAAGACTATTAGAAAACCACAGCCATCATCACTAAATGGGTCTTTTCTTTCCTAATATAACACAAAGAAAACAAAGGATATTGCCCATTCTAATCAAAACGAATGAAAACATTAATTAACTCCACTATAAATTAAAATTATTAATTTGATTTGAATGGATCTTTGTTGTAGAGCAGCATGCTACAAGTGATAATTAATTTGAATCTGAATTCTTCTTTGTTTCCAAACCTGACTGCCATAAAGCAGAGTATAAGCCACTGGTATGACCACCCACAGTAAAGACTGAAAGGCTGTAACAAATTGAGATGTGCATGGTATGGCGATACTAAGACAGTACAGATGTAACTGGTTTTATATTCTTTGGCAAAAATTAAAAATGCATAGTTCACTGCAATACTTACCTCTTCTCCAGGGCTGTCTCCCACAGATTTGCTGCCTCAAAGCTTCAAGGTCAAACAGAGGTCCTTTTCTGAGTTGAATGAAACCCAGCATCATTCAACCCTACCTTGTTACATTTAGGCAAGTATAGACTTGCTCCCTTGGATTGCATTATTATGCTGGCCTGGGTTTACACTGCTGCTGCAGAAGACATGCTAACCTTTCTTCAATACTGGACAGCAAATAGAAGAACTAGTAACATCACCAGAATACCATTGAATTTAGTGGATTCTCCTTAAAAATTAGGGATATTGGCTGGAACAATGACTCGTCCAAAAAATAAGGATCAGGAGCAGGACAAGGCATTGCTGGAGAAGGCATGGCATGGAGTGGAGGGCTTTCAACCTAAAGATTCTCATTAAAAGGATGCGGACAGTGTGTCTCAAAAACAGGCACAGTGTGAATCCAGGAAGGGTGCTAGGGATGTCATGGGCAAACATGGATCAGAATCTGATAAAACACCCAGGGTTACACCCAGGTCTGACCCCAGGGCACTAGAGATACTCATGATAGCATTCACGAGGATTCCAAATTCAATACACTACTGATGCCAAGCAACTCTTGGGAGAGTGGGTACAGTCGATAGAGTTTCAACAACGAGTCGTTACGGAAACATTCTGTTACACAGCCGAGGAGATAGCACGCATGCCGAGTGATCCTCCCCCTGGCCACGAGTGACGTCATCCACAGCCGGCTGGTCCGTGCGTGTGAGACGCAGAGAGAGGGCAGTGTATTCACAACAAGCAGGTGAATTGAATACCTGGATAGCCCCGCTGTAAGCCATTATAGGGAGCAGGAGGATCGGGAGATGAGGCAGCCGTGGAGGCTCTTGTTTTCAATGCCATAATAATATCGGCAACATGTGAGCGTGATACTTTGCTTTTTACTTATTTATTGGATTTAATAAACCTTAATGCACTAGGGCTGGTGTGCCACCTAGTGGATTTCAGAAAGAGCAGCAACGCCTGGAGTGGATTGAACCCTTTTTTAGATGTACTCTAGTGGAACTGTATAGGTGGGTACAGTGCCGTTCTTGATTTGGATATACAATTTAGAATTTTTTCTGAAAATATATAGTACCTTATTGTTAACCAAAGTGCAAAATAGTAGATTTTTCCAAAGTCAAAAACAGTACGAAGTAGGGGAACAAGTAGGGCGTATGTTGGCAATAATAGCTCGGGCTCAAGAAGGCCCAGCAACTATTGCATCTGTTAAAGATGAAAGGGGGGAGATAGCATATGACACAAACAGTATTCAGAGTATATTTGTTAATTTTTATTCTACGCTCTATGAGTCCAAGATGCTGGAAGTAACGAGTCAAATTAAACAGTTTTTAGAGGAACTTTGTATACCTAAATTGGAACCAACAGAAAGAGAATTTTTGTCATGGTTATGCAGTGATCTTCCTGTTTGCTTACCTCCCCTCATGTGTTCAGACTAAGAGGCCAGCCACTTCCACCTGGTGGTTTTTATAACCTCTCCTCTAAGCATGGCTCCACCCCAGGCCCTATCAGGGAACCTTATATTAACCTGTGCACTGCAAGCCAACAGGGCTGATCAACCTTTGTGTGTTAGCGTCCTGTTACCTGCCGTGTGCTCTTCTGTTGTTCCGTTACCGACTTTGGTTCAGGCCTCATTAGTACCCCCAGTTCAACAACCTCAACCGCTATCTGCTGCTGCACCTATCGCATCAGTCGCAGCCACACATTCGTTACAACTACCAGCTCCGGTCTGTTTCTCTGGGGACTCCAAGGCTTGCAGGGGGTTCCTTAGCCAGTGCACTATTCATTTTGAACTTCAGCCCCAAAACTTCCTGTCCGATCGCGCAAAACTTGCATATATTATATCCCTCCTGTCCGGCGAGGCGCTAGCTTGGGCTGCCCCTCTGTGGGAACTGAATGATCCAGGTGTTTCTAGCCTGTCTGATTTCTTGAAACTTTTTCGGAATATCTTCGAGGAACCGAGTCGTGTCTCCTCAGCGGCTAGCGCTCTTTTACATCTCCGTCAGGAGTCCGCGTCTGTGGGACAGTATGCTCTTCAGTTCCATATCCTCACAGCTGAATTGAGCTGAATTGAGCTGGAATAATGAGGCCCTAGTTGCAACCTTTTTACATGGCCTCTCTGATAGAGTGAAGGATGAATTAGCAGGAAGATCCCTTCCTGCTGATCTGGACAGTGTCATCATCTTGTGTAACCAGATTGATATTCGCTTTCAGGAGAGGGCCCTGGAAAAAAGACACCGGCACTCCCCGTTCTTTAGGCAGCCTGAGCCCCCGGTCCCTTCTCTTCGATCCGAGGAGCACCCCCTGCCTACTGAGGAACCTATGCAGTTGGGCTGGACTAAATTATCTCCCGAAGAAAGTGCTAGGCGCAGAACTCTGGGCTTATGCCTCTATTGTGGGGCCAAAGGCCATTTCCGTGACACTTGTTCTCTTCGTCCGGAAAAACGTTCAGGGCTGATACATCTGGAAGGTGGAGTTTTAGACCCTGAAATATCACCTTCACCTTCTTGTCTTCTCCTTTCTGTGTTGCTTCATGTCGTTCGGTCTCAGCACATCTGGATTCCGGAGCCGCTGCCAATTTCATGGATTGGGAAACTGCATCCTCCATGAGACTTACCCTTTTGCCCCTTACAACACCATTGGTGATCTTGGCGATTGATGGCACTGTTCTCCCAGGGGGCCCTATCCGCTTCCAGACTCTTCCTGTTAAGATGTCAGTAGGGATACTCCACCAGGAGTGGATATCCTTCCTTGTCTTACCTAAGGCTTCATCTCCTATCATATTAGGTCTTCCTTGGTTACGGTTCCATTCTCCACACGTTGACTGGTCTGCTGGACAGATCCTGGCTTGGGGTTCCTCCTGTTCCTCTTCCTGCCTACTCAAGGGTACACCAAAAGAGAAACTTCCTGTTACCACCATCCCAGTATCTTCTGCTCTTCCCGCTGTATATAGCGATCTCTGGGATGCGTCCTGCAATAGTTGGACTGATGCACTCTCTAGGTCATGTGGTTCTCTGGATGAGGGGCCCACCTATGAGTCTGAGTTGATCATTCACTCCAGTTTGCATGACCATTTACCTTTGCCTGTCCCTAATCTCCATTGGACACACAGCCAGGCTAACTTGTCTGCAAGTTCCACAGTCGCTATGCCCTGTGATGCGATTGAGATGGTCACTACACCTGACAATACTATTCAGTTGGCCTCTGCACCCGTTATGCCAGTCCAGCCCATGCCCAATGAGCTTTCTGCTTCTTGTTCAGGACCTTCTGTGACCTGGCCTCACCCTACTGCTACTATGTCCGTTAAAACCTGTTTAAGAGGCTCAATCCATCCTTTGGATAGAATACCCCAGGTGGGGTTTTCAATATTTTTCTCAGGGCTCTCTGCATTCTGTTTGTGTTTCAGCTATCCAGCTTGACTCTTGTGACATGTCATCTTCTAACCAACCCGACCTCAGGGATCCACTGACCTCTGCCCAGTCTGGTGGTCCTGTGCTGGATGTCCAGCTCCTCTTTAAGGGCGTGGGGGATCCTGCTCAGACTCCTGATCTTCTCATGCCCTTACCCACTCCTAAAAAGCCTTTAGTCCTCAAGTCCTCTCGTCCTCTCCCTACCTCGGTTCCAGTCTCTGAGGATAATCTAAAATACGAGGTTAGTCAAGTTTTGGATTCCCGGCTCCGTGAAGGCATTCTTCAGTACCTCATACATTGGAAAGGGTTGGGCCCTGAGGAGAGGTCTTGGATCACTGCATCTGAGGTCTTTGCTCCTCGTCTGTTGAGGAGGTTCCATCTGGAGTTTCCCTTTAAGCCTGGACCCAGGCGGGGGAGGGGAGGCCTCGTAAGAGGGAGGGTACTGTCATGGTTATGCAGTGATCTTCCTGTTTGCTTACCTCCCCTCATGTGTTCAGACTAAGAGGCCAGCCACTTCCACCTGGTGGTTTTTATAACCTCTCCTCTAAGCATGGCTCCACCCCAGGCCCTATCAGGGAACCTTATATTAACCTGTGCACTGCAAGCCAACAGGGCTGATCAACCTTTGTGTGTTAGCGTCCTGTTACCTGCTGTGTGCTCTTCTGTTGTTCCGTTACCGACTTTGGCGTGTCCTTGACTATCCCTTTTTGCCTGTGATCCTGACCTTTTGGCGTGTCCCTGACTATTCCTGTCTGCTTGTGGCCCCGACCTTGGCTTTTTCCCTCACTTTCCCTATCCTCCTGTTGCCTACTGTGGGTGTAAGCTGGGGGACCCTGGGGGTCACGACCTGGAGCCAGTTGCAGCCAAGTCCATCCTCACCACTAGAGGTGCTGGTGAACACCTGCTGGCTTTTAGACTCCGCGCCCCAGGGAATCTTACGCTCTAACCCCAGTGGGATCTGTCTCCCGTCTGCAGCAGTCAGCCGTAGGGTCCACAACCTTGCGGTGCACTCCTGATTCCTACGACGTGCATCTGTCACCTCGCCTCAAGGTGACCTGACAATTTTTAGATAGCCCTATATCCCTGGAAGAGTAGGTTTAATGTACACAGGATGTTTTTACAACCTCTCCTGAACAATTTAACTTGACAGATAGTAACCCACGTTTAAAAGGTCAGTTTTGCCGCATTTACAAGTCGCTTTTAGCACGTTTTGCCATGTTGGCGTTTAGAAGCGTTAAAAAAATGAGTTTGGCGCTTGTAATGTCTCTAAACTCAGCTTCTGAACCCATTTTTTTGAGTTCCAAAAAAAGCCTCTAAACTGAACTGCCTAGAAACGGCTGTAAATGACCCTGTGCACATGTACTGACAAGTTAACATAGAGGAGAGTTCATGAGCAGTTGAAAAAAACAAAGGAAACAATTATAATAGTGATTCCCAAACAGGGTAATATCCATTAATGCCAGAATCTTACTGACCTATATCTCTTTTAACATCAGATGTGAAGCTCCTGGCAAGGGTTCTTGCAAATAGTCTATCTAGATATATGAATACTGTAATTCACGGTGATCAAACAAGCTTTATTCCTTCAAGAGCAGCATCAATAAATATCCAGAGAATTTTTTAAATATGCAATTACCTATGGATAAGGTAGGCACAAGAGCAATACTGTATTTGGAAGCACAGAAAGCTTTTGATATGGTGGAGTGGGAGTATTTATGGGCGGTACTAGCTGCCTTTGATATAGGTCCAGGATGCTTAACACAATTGAGAATGCTGTATAGTGAACCAAAAGCGAGATTAAGAATTAACAGCACACTATCCTCCTCCTTTTCACCGTCGAGAGGAACTAGACAAGGCTGCCCCCTGTCTCCACTTTTGTTTGCCATGGCAATAGCGCCTGTGGCTCTTGCAATTAGACAATCAGCTGGAATTAGGGGGTTTCGCCAAGCAGGTAGAGAGGACAAAATAGCCCTATATGCAGCTATATACCTCATTAAGAGCGCCACTCAGCGCTCAGATTACTCGCTGCATCTCTCCTGCCCCCTCCTTCCCTCCTGAGAGATGTCATTCTCAGCCCGCCCACTGAATTGCCAGATGAGGAGAAGAGAGAGGCGGTGAGTCATCTAAACGCTGAGTGGCGCTTTTAATGAGGTATATAGCTGCAGTTTTATCATATAACAGAAAATTTTGCAGATAACAGTATTAAACACAGTGAATAATAGGAATATAATTGGAATATTCAAGGCCATCTTTATATTGTTTGGACCCTGTCCACAGCCACCATTGTACCCCCCAGTCCACAGCCACCACTGTACCGCCCAGTCCATAGCCACCACTGTACACCCCAGTCCACAGCCACCTCTGTACTCCTCAGTCCACAGCCACCTCTGTATCCCCCCCCCCCCCCCGTGAAATAAATGAGATAAAAGCTCCTTAATGGGTAAATTATTTGATAAAACATGGAAGGAAATGAAACATATTGCAAGGATTATGGGATGTACAGTATATATGCCATTGTGGAAAAACTCTAGCTATGGGGAACAAAATAAATTGTAAGGATTTGATTTATGGAAGACTAAAGGGTTGAGGTATATAGCCCAATTAATTCATAATGATGTGCTAAAGACTTTTGCCCAATTAAGTAAGGAATATGGGATCCCAATTCAAAGATTCTTTCAATTTCTCCAGCGTAGACACACTATGCAGGAGCAGGCCCGCTCTCACAAAATGATACTTAAAAAATGCATAATAATTTCATTGCTGTCTAAGGGGAGGGGGGGCAAATAAAGGGTTATTATTACAATCATATGGTTTACTTTACAATAAACTCCAAGAAACGGTGGATATACCAGCAAGAACCCAACCGGAATGAAATTTGGAGACAGTATTGGATGATCAATGGGAGGCAGCAGTGTGCAGTTCCCAGGGTCTCCTTATCTTCTACACAAAAACAAACCCAGTTATTTATTCTGCTTGGACTTATCACAGATCAGAGAAGTTATTTAAATGGATGCGTACGGGATACCTCTTTATGTCCTAGGTATAATGGGGGCCCTGCTAACTTAATACATATGTTGTGGAGATGCCCCAAACTTCATCGATATTGGCAGGGGGTTGTGTCTACTATTAACAGTATCTTTGGGATGGAGCTGCCATTGGAGCCAGGTATACCGTATTTGCCGGTGTATAAGGCGACCCGGCATATAAGACGACCCCCTAATCTTAAAGGACAAAAATCCTTTTAAATCTGTACTTACCTATAAGACGACCCGGCTTTCGAGGCTTCCGAGGCTTCATATTTCTTCCTTCTTCCTGCATTTGCTGGAGCCAATCACGGCGAGCGATGTATTCTATTAATGAATACAAAGCCTGCTTGGATTGGCAGAGGCTGTAACATCATCAGCCCGCGCCGCTCTGACTCTCCAAGCTAATCAGAGCAGGCTACAGAGTAGCCTGCTCGGATTGGCAGAGGTCGTTACTCCAATCCGAGCAGGCTTTGTATTCATTTGAATACATCGCTCACCAGGATTGGCTCAGCGGTATATACTGTATGTAGCCGAAGCTACATACAGTATTACCGAACACCCAGCCGGCATCCGAGGAGCTGACCCGGCGTATAAGACGACCCCTGCTTTTTGGACAATTTTTTTACGTGTAAAAGGTCGTCTCATACGCCGGAAAATACGGTATATCTTCTGAGTATAATAGATGTAACTAGGATCCCATAAAACACCCTTACATCAATAGTGAGGAGTCTGTTTCAGGATCGAAAGCTTATAGCACAAAAATGGATATCATCTCCTCCAACCTTAGATGAATGGAAAATACAAATAAAATAAACTATATTTAAAGTGGAATATATATGTTTACATAGAGGTTTTCCAGAGAAATTTGATGGAAGTGGTGGTTGAAAATCCGTGACTGAAAGATGGATCGGGAGTAGATGGATAGACTATAATGATAACAACAAGAGGTAATAAAGGAAGGGGTTTTTTTTTGGGCTGGTTTAGTTTGCTTAATTTTAAACATTATGATTGTTGTAATTATAATATGTACATGGGATGTTTGTGTGTTTTGTATTGTTGAATATAAAATGATTAAAAGATCTGATTTAAAAAAAATAAAAAAATAAAAAAAAAACCCAATACCACTGAATTTAAGGTAGTACCTGTAATCGTCATGCGTACTGGGCTAACGCATAGCTGTGTGGTGAGTAACCATTTTGTCATGGTGCCACTCATCCCAGCCATGTTGTCCAGTGAAGGGCACACCACCACGACCTTGCCCCCACCTTTTTTCTTTCAGTTATCCAATACACAAATGGGTGACTGAGGCCAGGACCTTATCAGTCCGGTGATCAGATACAGACTTTTCCATTACCCAATCCACAATTTAAGGCTGGAACCCCTAATAAAACTGTCACTCTCTCAAGCCAGAGAACCAACAGATACCTGTCATAAATACCTCAATCCACATAGAGTGCAGACAAGTTAGTATAGTTCTGAAACTTCAGCATGGTTCATATCATCCAAAATAATAATAGCACAACCATAATATGGACAGATAATTTATAACGTTTCAAGTCCAGACACCCTACTGGTACCCCTTATTCATCCTAGATAAACAGACATTGGAAACCTGCCATGTGTATATGTGTTTTGAACAGTGTTGCTCATCTTACTTTAAAAAAGTAATTAGTTAAGTTACAAATTACTTCTCCCAAAAAGTAATTGCGTTAGTAACTTGGTTACTACATTGGAAAAGTAATTAGTTACTCAGCAAAGTAACTGTGACTTTTTTTTAATATTCTATAGACGGGACTAGCGAAGGAAGTGAATGTCGCCCCCTCCATCGGCGAGATTGACACCTCGCGAGCCCCGTCGACTGGTATGGATTTAAGGGGGAACCCCAAGCCGAAAAAGCGGTGTGGGGGTCCCCCCAAAGTCCATAGCAGACCCTTATCTGAGCACGCAGCCCGGCCAGTCAGGAAAGGGGGTGGGGACGAGTGAGCGCCCCCCCTCCTGAACCGTGCCAGGCTGCGTGCCCTCAACATGGGGGGTGCTTTGGGGAAGGGGGGCCCTGCGGCCCCCTCACCCCAAAGCACCTTGTCCCCATGTTGATGAGGACAAGGGCCTCTTCCTGACAACCCTAGCCATTGGTTGTCGGGGTCTGCGGGCGGGGGGCTTATCAGAATCCGTGAGCCCCCTTTTATAAGGGGGCCCCCAGATTCCGGCCTCCTACCCTATGTAAATGAGTATGGGATACGATGTACCCCTACCCATTCACCTGGGGAAAAAAGTGTTAATAAAAAAAACACAACACAGGTTTTTAAAGTACTTTATTAGACAGCTTCGGGAGTCGTCTTCCAACTTCGGGGGTCTTCTCCCCGGGCTCCTCCGCTATCTTCTGCTCTTTTACGGCTAGCTCTTTTACTAGCGGAGGAGCCCGGCTTTCTCCTTCGTTGTCGCCGCCGTCCAGGGGTCTTTTTTCGACTTTGGGGGTCTTGTCCCGATATTTGCTTCTTCTGCCGCGCCTCCTCTATCTTCTTACAGCTCTTTTACTAGTGTTGGCCCGGTCTTGACGCTGTCGCTTGTCACTGTCGCCGCCGTCTTCTTCTTCTTTTCTTCTTCTTCCTTCCAATGTTGACACGACACTCTCTCCTGCCGTAATGGCAGGGATGTGTTTTGCAGTGATTTATATAGGCATTAGGGGCGATGTCACGTGGTGACCCGGCCCATTATGATGTCACAGTCCCAGCATCCCCGGGACTGTGACATCATAAGGGGCGCGGTCACCAGACAGGATGTAATTGCGGTAACGCCGCCCAAGTAATGGGAACGGCGTTACTATGAGGGGAAGAGTAATCAGTTAGATTACTCGTTACCCTCTAAAGTAACTGCGTTAAGTAACTCTGTTTATTTTAACTGAGTTACTTACATCACTGGTTTTGAAGTAAATTTCACACTGGATATGGATATGTTAGCAGTCTGTAAACAGTAGAGAAGCAGAGATATGAATATGTATCACAAAGTGTACGTGGGACATGGTCATGAATCTAGAGACCTCCCAGCAACCAACCCCTAAACAAGATGACCAGACAATTGGTCATTGGTAGCTGTCAACACCCCTTTGAACCCACAGAAAAGAGGAGATGTCAAGACAGTGGTCAGTTCTCCTTTTACCATCAAAGCAGGAACGTCTGCCAAGTTTGAGAACCGACTACCCAGCTCATCGATCGAACTCTGATCAACCCTCGGACTGTAATTGCAAGTATTCTTCCTCCTCAATCCTACTGTATTTCTTGTGGCTGTATATTGTCTTTATTTCTTTGAAACATATTTTTCTGTAAATATTTTATCTGCACCAATTTTGACCTTTACATTATTAAAAACCTTATTTTGAAAAGTGTTAACCTTGTCTCTAAAGCTCTTAATGCAAACGAATCTACCTCTTGAAGAGCGCTACTGTTAAGAGTAAGGCCTCTGAGCAGACCTGTCTGTGGTGGCAGTGTGTGTTACAGACGATTATTTTAAAATCATAATTGGTATTGCTAAATTGATGGAAGTTCTGACCCTTCCTTATCAAAGGTCGGTGGTGGCAGTTAAAGGGTTAATTGTGTAATTAGCCCAGTGAAAATCGCTCTCAGACTGCTGGCACCTAAATTGTGGTCCCGCAAGCTGGAAAATATTTGTGCTGGGCATTGTTACGTAAGTGACAGTGTGGTGTGAGATTGACTGGACCTCTGTTACAAGTAAGTGAGGAGGGCAGGGGTATGATACCCGCATTCATCACAGTACCCTGTTCATTTTTAATGTATGGGGCAGGGAAGGGGGGGGGGATGTCAAAGGCTGACTTGGGAAAAGAGAGATACAGTCAGGATAAAATACACCAGTAAACTTTTTCTTTTCTTTTTTTTGAGCTGCAGCACCTATTAATACAGAAAAATCCCTTCTTTAATAAAATAATAAATTCCCATAATCAAAGGGAGAAGACTAGGCAGGATTCAATATTAAATCAACATGCATTGGGACTTATGGCCAGTAGGGTGTCTAAAGCCCAGACTTTATGAAACATTGTTTTTTTTTTTCTAAAATATACATCCAAATAAAAAAAAATGAAAGAAATCAAAGCAATAACTAACGTTTATTATTGAAATGTGTATTTTGCCTGAAGTTCTTCTTAAGTTTGGGTAAATTACCAGATTTCTCTACATAGAACATTTCACATGGAGAGCGTTTTAATTTAACATAGGAACTTCACAAACGTTTTTCAGTAGCAGCCACCTCTAAAGCAATGATTATGTAAGATGACAGAATATGTTCTATATAGCCAGAAGCTACATCTCTTTAATGTTTCAATGCTGAACTGACACTTTTGGCAATACTGTATTTGATCAAAGGTTTCTACGTTTAGTGGGAAAGCAGTGTATTAGGAACATATATCTAAGTGAATTTATAAGGGAAGAATGAGTTGTTGAATACTTTTTAACTTTTTACTATGTCTTATACTTGTATACATACAGTGGTGTGAAAAAGTGTTTGCCCCCTTCCTCATTTCCTGTTCCTTTGCATGTTTGTCACACTTAAGTGTTTCGGAACATCAAACCAATTTAAACAATAGTCAAGGACAACACAAGTAAACACAAAATGCAATTTGTAAATGAAGGTGTTTATTATTAAAGGTGAAAAAAAATCCAAACCATCATGGCCCTGTGTGAAAAAGTGATTGCCCCCCTTGTTAAAACATACTATAACTGTGGTTGTCCACACCTGAGTTCAATTTCTCTAGCCACACCCAGGCCTGATTATTGCCACACCTGTTCACAATCAAGGCATCACTTAAATAGGAGCTGCTTGACACAGTAAGGTCCACCAGAAGATCCTTAAAAGCTACACATCATGCCGAGACCCAAAGAAATTCAGGAACAATTGAGAAAGAAAGTAATTGAGATCTATCAGTCTGGAAAGGGTTATAAAGCCATTTCCAAAGCTTTGGGAATCCAGCGAACCACAGTGAGAGCCATTATCCACAAATGGCGAAGACATGGAACAGTGGTGAACCTTCCCAGGAGTGGCCGGCCGCCCAAAATTACCCCAAGAGCGCAGCGACGACTCATCCAAGAGGTCACAAAAGACCCCACAACAACGTCCAAGGAACTGCAGGCCTCACTTGCCTCAGTTAAGGTCAGCGTTCATGCCTCCACCATCAGGAAAAGACTGGGCAAAAATGGCCTGCATGGCAGAGTTCCAAGGAGAAAACCACTGCTGAGCAAAAAGAACATCAAAGCTCGTCTCAATTTCTCCACAACACATCTTGATGATCCCCAAGACTTTTGGGACAACATTCTGTGGACCGATGAGACAAAAGTGGAACTCTTTGGAAGGTGTGTGTCCAAGTATATCTGGCGTAGAAGGAACATTACATTTCATCAAAAGAACATTAACCACTTCAGCTCCGGACCAATAAACACCTTAAGGACCAGAGGTCTTTTTGCAATTTCGCACTGCGCTGCTTTAACTGGTAATTGCGCGGTCATGCAATATTGCACCCAAACGAAATTTGCGTCCTTTTCTTCCCACAAATAGAGCTTTCTTTTGATGGTATTTGATTGCCTCTGCGATTTTTTTTTTTTGCGATATAAATGGAAAAAGAGCGAAAATTTTGAAAAAAAAAGATATTTTCTTCTTTTTGTTATAAGAAAAATCGAATAAACTAAATTTTAGTCATACATTGAGGGCAAAATTTATTCAGCCACATGTCTTTAGTAAAAAAAATGTCAATAAGCGTATATTTTTTGGTTTGCGCAAAAGTTATAGCGTCTACAAACTAGAGTACATTTTCTGGAATTTACACAGCTTTTAATTTATGACTGCCGATCTCATTTCTTGAGGTGCTAAAATGGCAGGGCAGTACAAATCCCCCCCAAATGACCCCATTTTGGAAAGTAGACACCCCAAGGAAATTGCTGATGGGTATGTTGAGCCCATTGAATATTTATTTTTTTTGTCCTAAGGGATTGAATAATGACAAAAAAAAAAAAAAAAAATTTTTTTTACAAAAAGTTGTCACTAAATGATATATTGCTCACACATGCCATGGTTATATGTGAAATGACACCCCAAAATACATTCTGCTGCTTCTCCCGAGTACGGGGATACCACATGTGTGGGACTTTTTGGGTGTCTAGTCGCGCACGGCACCCCGAAAACCAATCACCACCTTCAGGATTTCTAAGGGTGCAAATTTTTGATTTAACTCCTCACTACCTATCACAGTTTCGAAGGCCATAAAATGCCAAAATAGCACAAAACCCCCCCAAATGACCCCATTTTGGAAAGTAGACACCCCAAGCTATTTACTGAGAGGCATGTTGAGTCCATGGAATATTTTATATTTCGCCAAAAGTTGCGGGAATATTACAAACTTTTTTTTTTTTGCACAAAGTTGTCACTAAATGATATATTGCTCACACATGCTATGGGCAGAAGTCAAATTACACCCCAAAATAAATTCTGCTGCTTCTCCCGAGTACGGGGATACCACATGTGGGGGACTTTTTGGGAGCCTAGTTAACTAGCTACCTAGCGACACTAGCGACACTGATGCAGCGTTCAGAAAAATTATCGCTTAGTGACACTGGCAAAAGGGGGTGAAAGGGTTAACTAGCGGAAATCAGGGGGTTAAAACCATTATTGGGTAGTATATCGGGGTACCTAGCGCTATAAAAACCTGGCGGTGAACCTAAAAAAATAACTAGCTACCTAGCGACTGTAGCGACACTAATGCAGCGATCAGAAAAACGATCGCTTAGTGACACTGGCAAAAGGGGGTGAAAGGGTTAACTAGCGGCAATCAGGGGGTTAAAAACATTATTGGGTAGTATATCGGGGTACCTAGCGATATAAAAACCTGGCGGTGAACCTAAAAAAATAACTAGCTACCTAGCGACACATGCAGCGATCAGAAAAATGATCGCTTAGTGACACTGGCAAAAGGGGGTGAAAGGGTTAACTAGCAGCAATCAGGGGGTTAAAAACATTATTGGGTAGTATATCGGGGTACCTAGCGCTATAAAAACCTGGCGGTGAACCTAAAAAAATAACTAGCTACCTAGCGACTGTAGCGACACTAATGCAGCGATCAGAAAAACGATCGCTTAGTGACACTGGCAAAAGGGGGTGAAAGGGTTAACTAGCGGCAATCAGGGGGTTAAAAACATTATTGGGTAGTATATCGGGGTACCTAGCGATATAAAAACCTGGCGGTGAACCTAAAAAAATAACTAGCTACCTAGCGACACTAGCGACACATGCAGCGATCAGAAAAATGATCGCTTAGTGACACTGGCAAAAGGGGGTGAAAGGGTTAACTCTAGGGGCAATCAGGGGGTTAAATCTTTATTGGGGGGTGATAGGGGGCTACCCTGGACCTAACACTAACTGTCCTGACAGTTTTTACTGTCACAACTGACACTGAATGCATTGATCAGTAAAGAAATGATCAATGCAATCAGTGACACTGTGACTGGGGGGGGAGGGGGGGCGGGGGGGGGATCGGGGGGCGATCGGGGGGGGATCGGGGGGGGGTTTGTGTGCCTGTGTGTACCTACATGTCAGTGTAGTGTTCGTGCAGACTTACTTTTACTCTTCTCCTCGTAGTCCGGTCAAAAAGACCGCCCCGAGGAGAATGACATCACTTCCTCCTTCCTGTGTAAACAATACACAGGGGAGGAAGCTTCTCATTGGCCAGGAGCGATCCAGAGGGGGTGGCCGAAAACGAACGGCCATCCCCTCATCACGGAGCGCTCCTGGACCGAATCGGACCGCCGTAACCAGCGGGAGGGGGTCCGATGGGACCCCCCACCCGCTGGAAGGCAATCACGTAGATGTACGTGATTATGCCTGCCTGTGCCATTGTGCTGACGTACAATGGCAATACGGCGGTCCTCAAGTGGTTAAACCAACAGTAAAATATGGTGGTGGTAGTGTGATGGTCTGGGGCTGTTTTGCTGCTTCAGGACCTGGAAGACTTGCCGTGATAAAAGGAACTATGAATTCTGCTGTCTACCAAGAGATCCTGAAGGAGAATGTCCGACCATCTGTTCGTGTACTCAAGCTGAAACGAACTTGGGTTCTGCAGCAGGACAATGATCCTAAACACACCAGCAAGTCCACCACCGAATGGCTGAAGAAAAACAAAATGAAGACTTTGGAGTGGCCTAGCCAAAGTCCTGACCTGAATCCTATTGAGATGTTGTGGTATGACCTTAAAAAGGCCGTTCATGCTCGAAAACCCTCTAATGTAACTGAATTAGGACAATTCTGCAAAGATGAGTGGGCCAAAATTCCTCCAGGACGCGGTAAAAGCCTCATTGCACGTTATCGCAAACGCTTGGTTGCAGTTGTTGCTGCTAAGGGTGGCCCAACCAGTTATTAGGTTTAGGGGGCAATCACTTTTTCACACAGGGCCATGATGGTTTGGATTTTTTTTCACCTTTAATAATAAACACCTTCATTTACAAATTGCATTTTGTGTTTACTTGTGTTGTCCTTGACTATTGTTTAAATTGGTTTGATGTTCCGAAACACTTAAGTGTGACAAACATGCAAAGGAACAGGAAATGAGGAAGGGGGCAAACACTTTTTCACACCACTGTATTTCAGCTAAATGCATTCCCTGCATTAACCAGTTGCCGACCATCCGCAGCAGTTATACTGCGGCAGGTTGGCTTGGCTGCGCAAAACTTTGTAGGTGTAGATTGGTTGCTTGCACAATTAGGGAGGCGCGCCAACCGTCCCCATGGTGATTGAATTCGCTACATGAATGAATGAATGAAATACTTGTATAGCGCACAATGCGAACTGAATCGCCTCTAGGCGCTACAGAACCAATCGATCTACAGGCCCAGGCCAATGATTTCTGACCTGGACCTGCTGATTGGTTCTGGCAAAGGAAATGCCTCCTCTACCTATGTAATGTAAACACAGGCAGAAGAAATTATGTCATATCCCCTCCTGGAGCCCTTTTTGGTTCCAGCGTGAAAGGAGAAGACATCTACTGTGAGTACACTAATACTACACTAACACCAGTACAAGTAAGCATATTTTTCGCCCTCTGATCGCCCTCCGGATCACTCCCTCAGTTAACCTTTTCACTCGCTGTCACAGTGCCACTAAGTGCAGTTTTCAGATTTTTCACTGATCACTGTACTGGTGTCACTTGTGACATTAAACAGCGTTAGGGCAGTTAGTGGTAGGTCCAGTTAGGTTTAGGGTACCCCCCATAAACTCTCTAATAAAGGTTTAACCCCTTGATCACCCCCAGTTAACCCTTTCACTCCCTGTCACAGTGTCACGAATATAGTGTACAGATCTCTTTTCTGATCACTGTATTCCTGTCACTTGTGACTCTAAATAGCATTAGGTCAGTTAGCGGTAGTCCCAGACAGGTTTAGGGTACCTGCCTTATAGTCCCTAATAAAGGCTTAACCCCTTGCTCACCCCCAGTTAACCATTTCACTCCCTTTCACTGTGGCATCAGTATAGTGTACAGATCTTTTTTCTGATCACTGTATTAGTGTCATGGGTTAGCTAGTTAGTGTCATTTAGGTGTCAGCGTCAGTTAGCTTCAATCCCAGACAGCGTCAGATTTTAACCATTTGATTGCCAGTAGCACTAACACACACGCACACACCATACATCCCCCTTACTAGAGTAGTGTTTGAACGGATCAATATCTTTGATCTGATCAGATCTATACTATCGTCCCCGATAGTATAGTGTTCCCAAAAATGCGGCTTTAGGAGGATCAGCCCAGACACCTGCCAGCACCTGAGTTTAGCCCCTCCTCCCAGTCCAGCCGACCCAAGTGCATTATTAGTAGATCACTGACACTTACAAAACACAGCACAGAAAACTGCGGCGTTAGTTTTTTGAACTGAACTTTCATTGAACTGATCCCTGCTAACTTTAATTTTTTGTAGCGATTCAAGCAGTCGCTGACAACGAGGTGCTCTTTAACCTGTGAGTCGCACTAGCTGTACCCATAAATTTAGTGGCCAAAATGACTGAAGGGGGCTTGTTAAAAAGACCCCCTTATGTTCATATTGTGTTTTGTAATCTAATGCCGCGTACACACGACTGGACTTTCCAGCAGAAAAGGTCAGACAGTGTTCCCGACGGACTTTCGATGGAGTTACGATGGACTTCCAAACGAACGGACTACCTAACGAACGGACTTGCCCACACACGAACGGACTAAAGTCAGTTCGAAAGTCCGTTAGTTTTAAATGTGATGATGTACGACGGGACTAGAAAAGGAAGTTCAATAGCCAGTAGCCAATAGCTGCCCTTGCATCGTATTTGGTCCATTGGACCAGCATACAGACAAATGGTTTCCCGATAGGAATTGAGTCCGTCTGAAAGATTTAAAAGATTGAAACATGTTCTATTTCTAGGTCCGTCTGAATTTTTTAAAGAAATACGATCGGACTATCCCACACACAATCGGACTATGCGACAAAATGATTCCGTCAGACCTTTCTTCCTATAAGGCTCAACTGCTCATTTTAAGTATAATTTTGCTGATTAAGTAAATATATATTGTTGTTTAAATAGTGCGCTTGTTGTGTGAAATTGAAACCAGACATAGGGACTTACGTAGTTGTCATGGGATAGTCTGGAGTTATATCTGTCTAGGTGACATAATATAATGTGACATAATGAGTTTGTTTAGATACAGAGATGTAAAGCATTAATAAATTACTATGATTGGCTGGATGTATATTAGAAGGAAATATGTCATTTAAACAGGTACCCCTTATTGGTGGAAGATGGTTGGTGATGCCCAGCTTTCATTCATACTTAACACCCTGTCTGAGCCATAAAAATCCGAACAGTGTATGAAGTACAACTTGTGTTGTGTCAATAATTTATATATGCTGTTTCCTATGCATAGAAGATTTTGAGTGAGAGCAACGGAATTGGCTGACAATGAGGTAATGATAATTAGATAATAAGATAATAGTCAGGACTAGTGGTTAAAGGGGAAGACACACCTTTCAGTGGTGTCAGAATTTTAAATACTCAGGTAATTAGATAATATTTTAATATAGATTTAATTTGATAGGGACTTAGATTAAAAAAGGAGAATTGTTTTTTCTTGAGTATTTTTGTTGGGGAGGGTGCAGGCCACTTTGGTGATAGAATTCGTTAATTCCTAAGTTTCACCTGGGTTGCCCACCCTTATAGGACAAACGCCCCAGGTCAGGTGTTTTGGAAATACTTGAAGTGTATGCACATAATTCGTATTACTTTACTGGCAGCATTGTAGATACTTGTTATTATTGGTTGGTAGAGATTATGTACATACTGTTTGTTGTAGAAGCCTGAGGTTTCTATGGTGTTGTGCCCAGGTTGGCTTTAAGCGTTCTGGGAACGCTGTGTGAAAAAGTGTACCCACCCATTGT
Organism: Lithobates pipiens; assembly: GCF_037356315.1. NCBI lineage: Eukaryota > Metazoa > Chordata > Amphibia > Anura > Ranidae > Lithobates > Lithobates pipiens. Next base: position 37,269,097 of record NW_027507718.1, read on the forward strand.
TAGCTTTTGAAGTTCGTGGGAAAGGTGAGATGCTCAAGCAGGTAGATTTTTGGTCAGAAATAGGGACAAAGTAATCTAGAAATTTCCTTTGCTCACACCCAAATATTGTAAGAGTGGTAAGTACTTTTGTATGCATTTGGGGACCAGGTTCCCTAATTTCTATTCTATTATTCTGTCCTCCATTCACGCAGATACGAAAGTCCAAAATACAAAAGCGATTGGTGTTGAGAAGCCCCTCTGTGTCCACGAATAAAACCTTAAAATGGGAGGGGTGGACTTCAACGACCAGATGATGGCGCCGTACTTAATTGCCCATAGGCCAGACACTGGTATCAAAAAAGGGTCTGTATAGTTACTCCAATTGGCTCTGCTGAATGCTTATGTGCTGTACAAAGCGTCAGGAAGAACTGGCTTCTTCCTAAAATTCTAGGAAGAGTTCATCACAGCCTATCTTTTTCCAGACAGGGCTGTGGCCCAACTTCCCAATGCAAATGCAGTCAGCCAGCTGCATGAGAGGCATTTTCCGCATGTCCTCCATAGTGCCTCCACCCAAAGAATACCCAAAGAAGATGTTGAGGCTGTAGAAAACGCGGATATAGGCTTGACACCCACTTTTATTGTCCCTCCTGTTTCCATCGCTACCATACACTAGTTTAGTATTAGAATAGGGTACAGCACAGCACAGTCCTAGGGCACACTATCACACAGGGTTTTAAAAGATGTTAGATGGCCATCGCATTTTGAGAGACCCTAAGCTGGAACATCTATAGTTACAATAAAAGTGTAAAAATAAATCTTGTCTCTCTCTCTATTGTTCTCTCTCTATTGTTCTGCTCTGTTTTACTGTATTTCATGCTTAAATGTAATGTTTTATTGTTACTGTGTTTATCATGTATCACTTTGCAGGTATGTCCTACTGTTATACTTTAATGTTACAGTGTTTTGTTGTTAACTATTATTTACTTTGCAGGTATGCCATTCAGCGGCAGCATTGGTTTATTTGTTCTGACAGCAACAGGGTTTGCTCTCACGATATGTAAATCCATGACTCCAGCATTGTAGGAGGTGATTTTACCACCACAGTAAAAAAAAAAGACCATATATGCCGAAGCATGGGGGCAGGGGTGGACATTAGGGGTGCGTTGCCCCTATGCTTCGGCATATAATTTTTACTCTTTTTTTTTTCGCCACAGATTGCAATAGAAAAAAAAATGGTTTGAGTTAATGTTTTATTGATACTGTGATATATTGTTACCATTGCTTGCTTCAGCATAAATTTTTATTTACTCTTCTTGGCAGAGATTTCTTCATCCACATCAATCGATGTGAATGGAGGAATCTGTTAGGTTCTTTTTTTTTTCGCACAGCCCATGGGCTGAACAAAAAGAAAAGAATGGTGCATGTATGCCCATCATTAGAAGTGGGTGCATGCAGGGCGGTATTCTAATAGTGAGCATACCACTGATCGATCGATGTGAATAGAGGAATCTGTTAGGTTCTCTTTTTTCATTTAACCCACAGGCTGCATGAAAAAAAAAAAGAACATTACAATATATGCCCAACAAGGACCAGCGACATACTGATATGTTGCTGGACTTTGAGTGGTTATACCAGAATGATGCCTTCAGATTTAGGTATCATCTTTGTATAGTTTTTTTCAGCCGGCGGTCTGCTTTCATGTAAAAGCAAAAAAATGTTCATGTAAACAAAAAGTGTCAGAAAGGACTTGGTGGTTCAAGTGGTTATAAGAGTGGGTGATGTGTGGCATAAGCTTCTACTGTAAAATAAAATGCCAGGACAGTTTAACCCCCCCCCCCCCCCCAATGATCCCTTTTTGTAAAGTACTCCTCACTACCTATCACAGTTTTGGAGTTTTTTTTTTTTACCAAAATTGTCACTAAATTATATATTGCTTGAACATGGCATGGATATATGTGAAATAACACCGCAAAATACATTCTGTTGCTTCTCCTGAGTACGGAGATACCACATGTGTGAGACCTTTTGGGAGCCTAGCTGCATATAGGACCCCGAAAACCAATCACCGCCTTCAGGATTTCTAAGGGTGTAAAATAGTGATTTCAATTCCTCACTGCCTATGACGGTTTCTGAAGACCCTGAATTGTCAAGATAGCACCCCCGCCCCCAAATGACCCCCATTTTGGAAAGTAGATACCTCAAGCTATTTTTTCAATTTTCAAAACTTTGTGACAAAAAGTGAGATCTGCAAAACACTCAACATGCCACACAGAAAATAGCTTGGGGTGTCTACTTTCAAAAATTGGGTAATTTGGGGGGGGGGGGGGGGGATGGATGTGCTATCTTGGCATTTCATGGCCTCTGAAATGGTGATAGGTAGTGAGGAGTGAAATCAAAAATTTACGCCCTTAGAAATCCTGAAGGCAGTGATTGGTTTTCAGGGTCCTGTACGTGGCTAGACTACCAAAAAGCCCCACACATGTGGTATCCCCGTACAAAATAACATTTTGTCATGTTCCCAAAACTTGTGGCAAAATATAAAAAATTCCATGGACTCAACATGCCTCTTAGCAAATAGCTTGGGGTGTCTACTTTCCAAAATGGGGTCATTTAGGGGGGCTTTGTGCTATTTTGGCATTTCACGGCTTCTGAAACTGTACTAGGTAGTGAGGAGTGAAATAAAAAATTTACGCCCTTAGAAACCCTGAAGGCGGTGATTGGATTATGGGGTCCTGTACTCAGCTAGACCCCCAAAAAGTCTCACACATGTGGTATCCCCGTACTCAGGAAAAGCAGCATAGTGTATTTTGGGATGTAATTCCACATATACCCATGGCATGTGTGAGCAATATATCATTTAGTGACAACTTTGTGTAAAGAAAAAAAAAACTGTAAACATTTTTTTTTGTGTCATTTTTCAATCACTTGTGACAAAAAAAAAATATTCGATGGGCTCAACATGGTTTTATACTGCCCTGCCATTTTAGCAGCTCAAGAAATGAGATGAGGCAGGTATAAACTAAAAGCTGCGTAAAATTCCAGTAAATGTACCCTAATTTGTAGACGCTATAACTTTTGCGCAAACTAATAAATATACTTATTGAATTTTTTTTTTCCCAAGACATGTGGCTGAACTAATTTTGGCCTAAATGTATGACTAGAATTTAGTTTATTGGATTTTTTTTTTAACAAAAATTAGAAAATATCCTTTTTTTTCAAAAATGTCGGTATTTTTTCGTTTATATCGCAAAAAATAAAAATTCCAGAGGTGATCAAATACCACCAAAAGAAATCTCTATTTGTGGGAAAAAAGGATGCAAATTTCGTTCTGGTTACAGCATTGCATGACTGTGCAATTACCAGTTAAAGCAGCGCAGTGCCAAATAGTAAAAAGTGCCCTGGTCACTAAGGGGGTAAATCCTTTATGGACTGAAGTAAAAAACGTTTTAGCACTTGTTGTGCCAGCCCCCCCCCCCCCAATACTTACCTGTGCCCTCTATCGATCCAGTGCTGTGCATCTGGTCTCTGTTCAGTCTCTGTTCAATCTCTGCTCTCATAAGAGGCACTGAGAGCAGTGGGAGCTATTGGCTTTTGTTGCTGCTGTCAGTCAAATCTTGTGACCATTGCACAGAGCAGGTAAGTATTACATGTTTATTATTAGTTAAAATAAATGTGCCTTTACAACTGCTTTAATTCAGTGTTTCAAAATCTTTTTTCAGTTATGGCAGGAACCTGATGAATTTCAATCTATCTATGGGCAGGCTTGACTTCAGTACAGCTAGCCTGTTGTTTTTATTTTTTTGTTTTTCGATCTCTGCCTTCAGCTATAGTCTATAGCACTGATCATTGAAATATGACGGTGGGGAGACCTCCCAATGTAAGAATACAATTATGTAGCACTGACTGTGTTGATGGGGCAATCAAACAATTTTCTTTCCTTTAACCCACTTTTTCTCAATCTTTTTTCAGTCAATTTTTAGGCAATTCGCCAAGGCACCCCTGAAGAAACCTGAAGGCACCCTGGTTGGAAAAGGCTGCTTTAACCCAGTGTTGAAGGAAAGAAAATTGTATAATCTTTGGCCAGCCTTATTGTACCCGATTCATGTTTGGCATCCACATTGGCAGGTGAAATGTTTCTTTATACAGTACTGCATGGTGGGGGGAGGCAGAGCAAGTCAGGTCTCAGGAAGAAGTCTCCCCCATCCATGGCACTTCCCATTACTGTTGCCCTAATCGAGCTCCTACTGTGCTGACATGCAGTTCAGCATTTCTCTGCCTCTACTTTTCTAAACCCAGCCTTTTTCACCTAGGATACTTCAGTAGCCCTGGAAAACTCATATAGCCCCCCAGGAGGGATGAAAAGGTGGATTTCTGAAAGAAAATAATGTGTAAATATTTAGCAAATCTGTGATAATCAGGTGTTCCTTATGAGCTGCTAAAAGGGTCCTTAGAACCCGCACTAAAAAGGCTGCAAGCTGTGTCAAATATATGGGTTATACTGTGCCTTGTAAAGTATTCACCCCCTTGGTTTTTTACCCATTTTGTTACATTACAGCCTTTAGTTCAATGGGTTTTTTTTAATCTGAATTATATGTGATGGATCAGAACACAATAGTCTAAGTTGGTGAAGTAAAATTAGAAAAATATATACATAAAACTATTTTTAAGAAATAAAAAAACTGATAATTGGCATGTGCGTATGTATTCTCCCCTTTGTTATGAAGCCCACAAAAAGCTCTGGTGCAACCAATTACCTTCACAAGTCACAGAATTAGTGAAATGATGTCCACCTGTGTGCAATCTAAGTGTCACATGATCTGTCATTACATATATACACACCTTTTTGAAAGGTCCCAGAGGCTGCAACACTAACCAAACACTGCCATGAAGACCAATGAACTCTCCAAACAAGTAAGGAACAATGTTCTTTAGAAGTACACGTCAGGGTTAGGTTATAAAAAAAATATCCAAATCTTTGATGATCCCTAGGAGCACCATCAAATATATCATAACCAAATGGAAAGAACATGCCACAACAGCAAACCTGCAAAGAGACGGCTGCACACCAAAACTCACAGACTGGGCAAGGAGGGTATTAATCAGAGAGGCAGCACAGAGACCTAAGGTAACCCTGGAGGAGCTGCAGAGTTCCACAGCAGAGACTGGAGTATCTGTACATAGGACGACAATAAGCCGTACACTCCATAGAGTTGGGTTTTATGGCACAGTGGCCAGAAGAAAGCCATTACTTTCAGCAATAAATAAAAAAATGTGATGCGCTAATTTCAAAACATTCAATAGCCACAATAAAACCAGTAATGTGCAATTATAAAACTGTATAAAGTGCAACCATGCATGAATAAATCAGAAAGTGACTCTGTGCATATATAACAATGAACTAAAGTAGAGCTGCAATAGACCATAAAATGATTACCTAGTGCATAGACCATAAAGTGACTCTATGTGCAAAAAAAAACACAAATTTACCATACATATCAAAATTAATATATAGGATGTGTAAACGTAATTAGATGTGTAAAGAATGAAGCTAAAAATTAATGAGCAAAGAAAAAAACAGATTCTTAATCCAAGTGACAATCGTGATTCATAATGAAATGTCCCATACACAATCAGATCAAATCGTGCAATTCGGTAAACTAAATTAAACGTGCAAGCGTGCTAGGCAGTCAATCCATCCGTGGTGATCTGTGCAGATAGTGTTAATGCTATGCAATTACCTCACTGCTGTGGGTATACAGTAAAATTGGTAGTGGACACCAAGATAGCCAGGGATGATTGCAGGGATGGTTGTATAGCAAACTCTTTAGGAGACTTCTCTAGCTTCCTCATGGATGGTGGATAAACTCAGGGGAATAGACCAGAGAAACCGCCATAGTGTAGTATTTTAAAAATATATCAATTTTATTGCAAGAATTAAAACTACTCACAAGTGAAGCAGAGGTATACACATTTGACAGACAGCAGAAAAAAACCGGATATGGACGTCACTTCCGGGTTCCTACGCGTTACGTCGTTGAGACTTCAACTGGAGTCCCAGTCTATCTGGTCTATTCCCCTGAGTTTATCCACCATCCATGAGGAAGCTAGAGAAGTCTCCTAAAGAGTTTGCTATACAGCCATCCCTGCAATCATCCCTGGCTATCTTGGTGTCCACTACCAATTTTGCTGTATACCCACAGCAGTGAGGTAATTGCATAGCATTAACACTATCTGCACGGATCACCACGGATGGATTGACTGCCTAGCACGCTTGCACGTTTAATTTAGTTTACCGAATTGCACGATTTGATCTGAT